>NC_045968.1:35422184-35659684 GCF_010909765.2 Amblyraja radiata
TAGTCTCGGTCAAAATGACCTTGTTCCATGTGGATCGTTTGCCAAGATCTGGAACATAAGCGGAAGTGTGATTACTGCCAGGAAATTGTATCCATGCTTGCCGTAGTATTGGAGGCCCCCAAGGTCGCAATCTTGTGCTCCTGTCCCCGTAACATTCATCACATCAGTCGCAAATCACAGGATTTTACAGCAGGGAGTGAGATTATCCATCATATTGTTAGTACACAGAACAGTATAGCACGGGAACAGGCCCTTTGGCCCACAATGTCTGTGCCGAACATAATAATAATAATAATGGATGGGATTTATATAGCGCCTTTCTAATACTCAAGGCGCTTTACATCGCATTATTCATTCACTCCTCAGTCACACTCGGTGGTGGTAAGCTACTTCTGTAGCCACAGCTGCCCTGGGGCAGACTGACGGAAGCGTGGCTGCCAATCTGCGCCAACGGCCCCTCCGACCACCACCAATCACTCACACACATTCACACACAGGCAAAGATGGGTGAAGTGTCTTGCCCAAGGACACAACGACAGTATGCACTCCAAGCGGGATTCGAACCGGCTACCTTCCGGTTGCCAGCCGAACACTTAGCCCATTGTGCCATCTGTCGTCCATGATGCCAAGACCAACTCCCATCAGCCCGCACATAATCCACATCCTTCCATTCCCTGCCTATCCATGTGCCTATCCAAAGGCCTCTTAAATGTCACAATCGTATCTGCTTCCACCACCATTCCTGGCAGCATGTTCCAGGTGCCCACCACCCTCGGGGTAAAAAATCTTGCCCCATGCATCTCCTTTAAACCAGGGGCGGAAATCCCTGGGGGGGGGGACACATCTTCACCCCCCCCCCATTCCCTTGATTTGAGAGGTGGGGGACGATCCCCCCCATTTATTGTAATCCGGATTTTAAAACCCGGTGAAATCTTCACTTTCCGCGAGACAGTGATCGATGATCGACATGGACTGATGATCGAGGGCGCTGATTGGACAAGAGAGACGTCGGTCAGCAGGCAAAGGGGGCGGGATATGATGATCCAGCGCGATGATAGGAGGAGGGAGGTGTCAGTCAGAGGCGGAAGTAGGGGGGTGGGACTGAGGATAGAGCGCGTTGATTGGAGGAGGGAGATGTCCTGGTGGAGCAAAGATCATAGAGCGGAGCCTGAATTGCATGCCCAGGTCATAGGGTCACAAGTGAAAAACACTCTCGGCAGCCCAGGACACAGACCTGCACCTCATCCGCAGCCAGGATCGATCCCGGGTCTCCGGCGCTGCGATTGCTGCTGAACCACCACTGCACCATCCCCATCCCCACCCGAGTGCCCTCCCCCCTCCCCATGCCCGGGGGTGGCAGAGAAGCAGCGCTAAATCCAGCTCAACTCTGACTGTCCCGCCAGGTTAACCTACAGCCCTGCCTGGACTTACGGGAACGATGGGCCAGGCTTACAGCCAGCGCAGAGAAGCAGAGCTAGCTCCACAGCTCTGCTGGACTGGTATCCCGTCAGTCCAGGCAGGGCTGTAGGTTAACCAGCGAGACAGGCAGAGTTGTGCTGGATCTAGCGCTGCTTCTTCGCGCTGGCCGTAAGCCTGGGCCACCGTTCCCATAATTACCGTCCACAGGGCCCACGGCTGAAGCCCCCGAAGCCTCGCGTTTGTATGTGAGTGTGTGGATGCGCATGCGGGCACCAAGAAATTGTGTCCCCCCCGGTCCCCCCCATGTTTTGATAGCGATTTCCGTGCCTGCTTTAATCTTTGCCCCTCTCATCTTTAAGCTGTGCCCTCGAGTATTTGACATTTTTACCCTGGGGTGAAGGACCCGACTGTCTACCCCATCCATCGAGTTTTATAAACTTCTATCAGGTATCCTCTTAACCTCATAGCAAATAGAGTATAGAACAGTATAGCACAGTAACAGGCTTTTTTTTTAATCGAAAAATTAATTGAATTAAATAAAATAATATTTACAATACAATAAAACAAAACAGAACCCACCACCATAATACAAGACAAACAAATATACTAAATAAATTAGTATACAACTATGTTACAATCCTTGTCAAGGATGCATTCAGTACCCAGTGGTTCCGGAAATCCCCCAGGGCACCCGTGGACAGCGCGTGGTCCATCCACCCTGGCGCGGACGTTACCCCGGAAAAGGGGCAGGCAGCCGGCTCGGGCAGAGCCCTCTTCCACCAGGCGCCGTGACTTGCGGATGGCCAGCTTGGCCAGGCCCAGGAGCAGCCCAACCAGGACATCCTCGGCACTACCCTCTCCCCTACGCACAGGGTGTCCAAAGATGAGGATAGTGGGTGTGAAGTGCAGCCAGAAGGCAAGGTGCAGCCCCTTTAGATAATGGAACAGTGGCTGCAGCCTCACACACTCCATATACACGTGGTACACAGACTCCTCCTGCCCATAAAAGTGGCAGGCGGCTGGCGAGTCTGTGAACTGCGAGAGAAACAGGTTGCAGGGAACAGTACCCTCGGTGCAGTACCCTCCACCCCAGGTCCTCGATGTAGATGGGGGGGGGGGGGATCCCTGCGTAGAGTGACCCCCACCGGGAGGCCCTCTCGCGTCCGGAAGGCAACACTGACCGCCACTTAGTGTCCGGACGGTGGACCAGGGCGAGGAAGTGCAGGGTGTGGAGGAGGAGCCCGCAACAGGCTTGTTGGCCCATAATGTCTGTGTCGAACATGATGCCCAATTAAACTGATCTCCTCTGCCTTCACGTGATCCATATCACTCCATTCCCTGCAAATCCAGGTGCCTATGTAAAAGCCTCTTAAATGCCACTATCGTATCTGTCTCCACTACCACCCCCGGCAGCGCATTCCAGGCCCCCACCCATCTCTGTCCTTCCCAAAGTATGGACCTTGGGGGGTTAATTAATTTTGCCAGCATTGTAGTACAGTAAACCTGCACATCACCATGCATTTTACAATGCATGACGCAAGAGTGCTGATGAACTTCAAGTGTCGCATTAATGTGCAACTAATGCATTTAAGAGCTGAGTTTGGAACCAGGGCTGATTGGCCAATAATGCCAGGTTTCAGAGTGTTATTGATTAGATATCTAATCAGTCAGCAGATTTTTGTTATAAATGCATCAATTGAGGTCATTCAAATTGTGTGCTTTTTCTGTTAGTAGATGGACATGCATTATCAGTTCATCTTATATTTCTGGCTAATGCTCCCACTCAAATTACTACCTCTACAGTTGCAAGCAATGCTTCACTGCCAAGGTGCCCAGAGCTGTCAAGGTTAGTGACTCAGACAGCTGAGCATCTAAGGGGAGGTGAACAGATGATAGTGGTTGTGATTTATCCAACGGTATAACATTGTCCTATGATACAGTGCAAACCTTCTCGATTCCCTGTGCCAGATGCAATGATGTGGCGAGAATACTCAATGTAAAAAACCTTAGGTTTATTATTGCCAGGTAACAGAGAAAAGCTTGGTATTGCATGTTATCTGAACAGATCAGATAATACTATAGATAAATACAACCAAGTCAAAATCAAGTACAATAGACTTTGGACTTTAAGACACAACGCGGAAAAGTGAGGACATTCAGCCCACCAATTCCACGCCGACCAGCGATCCCTCATACCCTAACACTGTCCTACACTAGGGATAAATTTACAATTTTTACTGAAGCCAATTAACCTACAAACCTTGTCCAACAAGGGGCAGTCAGGAGTAAAGAGACAGGTTCCATTGTGTCCTGTGGTAAATACATGGTGATGGAACAGTGCATGGTTACAAAGAAAGGGCAAGGATGTGGAATTAGAAACACAAGAGATTGCAGATGCTGAAAATTGAGCAAAACGCTGGAGGATGGGTCCCAATGGGTCAGGTACCATCTTTAGAGAAATATACAAGATACAAGATACATTTATTTGTCACATGTGCCAGATGGCACAGTGAAATGTGATTACCATACAGCCATACAATAAAAATAAAAAAACACAACACAAGATAGAATTCAACATAAAACATCTCTACACAGCAGAATCACAGTTTCCCATTGTGAGGGAAGGCTCCAAAGTCAGTCTCTTCCTCTAATGTTCCGCAATGTTCACCCGTGGTCGGGGCCTCCCCGAGCCCTCCTCAGTCGCCGCTACGGGTGGCCCGATGTTCAGGCCCGCTCGCCGGGGTGATGTAAGTCCGACGTCGGGGCTGGGGGACCTCCTCAGCGGCCTGGACATCAGAGTTGGCCACCCCCTACCGGAGTCCGCGGCTCCCAAAGTCCGCAGGCCGCGCTGGGCGGAGATGCAATGCTAGCGGCCCTCGGCAAAGAGCCCCAGGACTCCGCGATGACGGTCAGCGCCGCCCGCGTTGGGAGCTCTCCCAAACCGCAGCTCCACGATATTGGAGCAGCGGCCCTATGCTCCGGAGCTTCAAACGGCCATCCAGGTAGGCATCGCCTGCTCCGCGGTGAATTCAGCGCTGCGCCGCCGCTGTTGTAGCTCTGGCCGCTCCGTGAGGAAACAGTGCAGAAACAGACCCTTCGGCCCACCGAGTTAAGGCCGACCAGCGATCATCCCGAACACCACCATTATCCTGCACATTAAGAACAATTTACATTTTATTTTACAAAGCCAATGTACCTACAAACCTGTACATCTTTGATCTTTGGAGTGTGGGAGGAATCCGGAGCACCCGGAATAAAACCCACGCGGTCACAGGGAGAATATACCAACTACGTACAGACAGCACCTGTGACTAGCGGTGTGCCTCAGGGTTTGGTGCTGGGCCTATTTCTGTTTGTCATCTATATGAATAATTTGGATGAGAATGTACATGGCATGATTAGCAAGTTTGCAGATGACACTAAAGTGGGTGGTATTGTAGATAGTGAAGATGGTTGTCAAAATGACAGCAGGATCTTGATCGGTTGGCCAGGTGGGCTGAGGAATGGTTGATGGAATTTAATACAGAGAAATGTGAGGTGTTGCATTTTGGGAGCACTAACCAACACAGTGAACGTTTGGGCTCTGGGGAGTGTTGTGAAGCAGACAGATTTAGGAGTACAGGTATATAGTTTGTTGAAAGTGGAATCACAGGTAGAAAGAGTGATCAAAAAGGCTTTTGGCACATTGGCCTTCACCAGTCAGAGTATTGAGTATAGAAGTTGGGAGGTCATGCTGCAGTTGTATAAGATGTTTGTGAGATCACATTTAGAGTATTGTGTTCAGTTTTCGGCACCATCTTAGGAAATACGATGTCAAGTTGGAAAGGATGCAGATACGATTTTCGAGGATGTTGCCAGGAGGGCCTGAGCTATCGGGACAGTTAGAGCAGGCTAGGACTCTATTCCTTGGAGAGCAGGAGGAAGAGGGGTGATCTTATAGAGGTGTACAAATTTATCAGAGGATTGAATCAGGTAGACACCAGAGTCTCTTACCCAGAGTTGGGGAATCGAGAACCAGAGGACATTGGTTTAAGGTGAGGTCACACAAATAGTGGTTGGGTGTATGGAACGAGCTGCTGGAGGAGCTAGTTGAGGCAGGTACTATCGTAACGTTTAAGAAACATCTAGACAGGTACATGGATAGGGCAGGTTTAGAGGGGTATAGGCCAAATGCAGGCAGTTGGGACTAGTGTAGATGGGACGTTTGTTGATGTGGGCAAGTTGGGCCGAAGGTCCTGTGTCCACGCTGTACAACCAGATAACTCTATGACTTGTAGACAGGATTGAACCCGGGTCTCTGGCGATGCGAGGCAGCTGCTCTACCCGTGTACCACCCAAAGTGGAGGGTCACTGTGGAGGGTCTGATGAAGGGTCCCGATCCGAAACATCACATGTCCATTCCCTCCACAGATGCTGCCTGACCTGCTGAGTTACTCCGGCACTTTGTATTTTGCTGTGGGACTGGAGAGTTGTTCTAGTACAGAGCCAGCACATAAACGGTGGGCCAAATAGCCTGCTATTATGCCACAACCATTCTATGATTCTATGCCATGCCAAATGCATTGACTTTACTTTAGACTTTATAGATACAGCGTGAAAAAGGCACTTTGGGCCACCGAGTCTGTGCCGCCAAGCGATCACCCCGTACACTAACACCATCCTACACTCTAGGGACAATTTGCAATTTACAGAAGCCAATTAATCTACCAACCTGCACGTCCTTGGAGTGTGGGAGGAAATCGGAGCACCCGGAGAAAAGCCACGTAGTCACAGGGAAAACGTACTAACTCCATACAGACAGCACCCATAGTCAGAATCAAACCTGGGTCTCTGGCGCTGTAAGGCAGCAACTCTACCACTGCGCCACCGTGCCACCCCTATATTTCATAATGCTTTCATAATGTTAACATTCAATGCAACCTCAGCAGATGTGGGATAACATCTGCCAGCATCAGTGGCTAATTCACAATCGCTGAGCTACTCCAGATCAGTTGCAGAGTGTATTTTGGGATTGGTTTGGTGACGTGTGTTAAGACTATACTCTTGCCACTAATGCAATCGATGTAACTGGAAGGATATCGTCTTCCAGGAATGCCCTTGAACTTTGAAAGAGAAACATTCCTTCCTCCAGTTTCATTGTGATGACATTCATGAGAATGTAATACTTATTATCCGTCCAAACTTAGCCACTATGAGGACATTTAGAGTCAACTATTCCTTGGGTGGATGGTCATTCAGAGGTCAGACTAAGTAGAGATTGCAAACTCTTTTCCCTATTTAATTTACTTTAAAAGGAATGGATTAATTGAACCCAATCCCATGGTTAGATAAGATTTGAATCATGTCACCATCTGACAAGGATGTAATGCTGAGGCTTTATCAGCCACAGTTGGAATATTGTGAGCAGTGTTCACATTCATAGGAGCAGATATGGCCATCAACCCATCGAGTCTGTTCTGCCATTCACTCATGGCTGGTCTATCTTTCCCTCTCAACCCCATTCTCCTGCCTTCTCTCCATAACCTTTGACATCCTTACTAATCAAGAAACGGTCAATCTCCACTTTGGAAATGCCCAGTGAAGTTTTGGGCCCCATACCTGAGTCTGGATGTGCTGGAGTGTCCAGAGAATGTTATTCAAGAACGTTCGAGGGGATGACTGGGTTAACATGCGATGAGCATTTGATGGCTCTGGGCTTGTTCTCGAGGGGGGGGATCTCATTGAAACCTATCAGATAATAAAAGGCCTGGATAGAGTGGATGTGGAGAGGATGTTTTCACTAGTCGGAGAGACTAGGACCAGAGGGCACACAGCCTCAGAATAAAAGGGAGTACCGTCAAAATGGGGATGAGTAGGAATTTCTTTAGTCAGAGGGTGGTGAATCTGTGGAATTTATTGCCACAGACGGCTGTGGAGGCCAGGTCTGTGTATTTTCAATGAGGAGATTGACAGGTTGTTGATTAGTAAGGGTATCCAAGGTTACGGGGAAAAGGCAGGGAAATCGGTTTGATAGGGAAAGATGGATCAACCATGATCAAATGGCAAGCAGATTTCTTGGGCTGAATGGCCTAATTCTGCTCCCATTTGTTATTATAAACATTGGAGGTGACTGAGGTTTGATTATATAACACCACTGACAGTGTTGGAGGTGAAGATCATCGGAAGGGCACCACCCGCCTCGATGGAATGGGCGCGCCTGGACCCACGGCTACCATGGTAGATGTTTGATCAGCCTTCCTGATAGCGAATGCATGGAATGTAACCGTCCTGGATGGAGTCTCCAGCCACAACCTCAGAAATGCAAGGACCAGTTGGCAGAAGTATTTGCGGACATCTTTAACCTCTTCCTGTAAGCACCAGGAACCGCAGATGCTGGTTTACAAAAAGCGACACAAAGTGTTGGAATAACCCAGTGGGTCAGGCAGCATCTTGGGAGAACATGGATAAGTGACATTTCGGGTCGGGACCCTTCTTCAGACTGACTCCCTGAGTTCCTCCAGCACTTTGTGTCTTTTTTTTCCCCCTCTCCCTACACCATTCTGTGATTCCCACCTACATTAAGAAGACCACCTTTATCCCAATGCCAAAGAAAAAAAAGATAACATGCCTGAATGACTATTAGCCCAGTGGCTCTGACATCATGAACACCATCATGAACTGCTTTGAAAGTCTGGTCATGGCACACATCAACTTGACATCGACTCACTGAACCCAACTCCATACTGGGGACTCACCTCCCCACTCTGCAATTGGATCCTCGGCTTCCTGACCCATAGACTTCAATCAGTAAGCAAAACACAAAGTGCTGTGTGGGAACTCAGCGGGTCAGGCATCATATGTAGACAGAAATTGATAGACAACGTCATCTGTCATCTGTCCATTCGCTCCATAGATGCTGCCTGACCTGCTGAGTTAATCTAGCACTTTGTATGTTGCTCAAAATTCCAGTATCTGCAGTGCCTTGTGTCTCCTTCATTGGTAAGGATAGATTAAAACACATCCTTCCTGGTGATCCTCAACACCCGTGCCCCGCAATGATGCTTTCTTAGCCCCTCACAACACTCCCTATACACTCACGACTTGATTCCCCTACTCTGGGTGAAAGATTCTGTGCATTCGCCCTATCTATTCCTCCCATGATCTTATACACCTCCATAAGTTCATCCCTCATCCTCCTGCACGTGTAACATGGTGACAAGACAACCATCTCTCCCTCATTGGCAACATGATGAAGGAGTTGGTCAATGACTTCAGGAACCAGGGTGGGCTTCATGACCAGTCTACAACAGTCGTGCTGGTGGATATGGATATGGCAGAGATCCTCAATCTTCCAGTTATAAATATCACCAACTATTTCTCCTGGTCCAACCATATTACTGAAAATCCTGATTCTGTGCTGAAGAACTCTATGAATCAATAAGTTCTGGCCGATTAATTCAGTTGATCAAAGCATGGATAAAGTCTCTTTCTGATCACTGATATAATAGTCCTGAACTCTTTACGCGAGGTGAAATTAAAACAAACAAATGATGAAAAAAATCAATAGTTCAGGCAGCATCTGCACAGGGTCACTGGGAAAACATGCAAACCCCACACAGACAGCGCCCAAGTTCAGGATTGAACCCAAGTGCTGTCTTTGCCTGGAGTTTGCATGTTCTCCATGTGACCATGTGGATTTCCTCGGAGTGCTCAGGTTCCTCCCACATCCCAAAAACGTGTGGGTTTGTTGGTTAATTGGCCCTTTGTAAATTTCTCCTAGTGTGTTGGGAGTGGATGAGAAAGTGGGATAACATTGAACTGGTGAGAACTGATGGTTGGCATGGACTTGGTGGGCTGAAGGGCCTGGTTCTATGCTATATCTTTCCATGAATTCCGGAACTATCCAAGTTTGATCTGCTAATCACAGGATCTGTTTGGCTCTGGTAACTTAAGGTACACTGGGAGAGAAGTAATATTAGAACACAAGATTGTCTTGACATCAGAGTTTGTCTTGGCATCATATTCGGCAGAGACATTGTGGGCCGAAGGGCCTGTTCTATGTTCTAAGTTCTAAGAGATACTTACATTTTTCAATAGGTATTGCCTTAGCAAGGCCAGCAGCATAATCAAGGACTAGTCTCACCCCGGTCACACCCTCTTCTCCCCTCTCCCATCAGGCAAGTGGTACAGAAGTGTGAAAACACACACCTCCAGATTCAGGGATAGTTTCTTCCCAGCTAATATCAGGCAACTAAACCATCCTATCACCAACTAGAGCACAGTCCTGACCTACCATCTACCTCATTGAAGACCCTCAGACTATCTTTAATCGGACTTTACTAGACTTTATCTTGCACGAAACGTTATTCCCTTTATGCTGCACCTGTACACTGTGGACGACTTGAATGTAATCATGTATAGTCTTTCTGCTGACTGGATAGCATGCAAATTAGCTTTGTCGGTAAACGTGACAATAAACTAAACTAAATTGTAATATTTAAGGAAAAATCTACACTTCTTCCTTCGGCTAAAATCAAAGCAACACATTATATCCTCTGCAACCTGAACATCTGGTGTAATGGGTCCTTATTGAAGGTTAATTTGATCTGACAAAATGGAATGATTTTCATTGAGGGTACATTATGTCAGAGTTAGATTCAAGGTCTACAAAGGAGCTCAATGATTTTCTAATAATATATTTGAAAAAGCTTCCTCACATAAACATTCTGCCAGGCACTTAATATCACCAACAGGCCTTGTGCTTAACCTAATGAAAGCTTTCATGCTCAACAAACATTTGATGTCAACACTGAAATTTGGTAGGCTCACACTGGAGAAATTGCACACAGGATGGTTAGAATGGACAGCTCCCTCTGCACTATTCCACAAGTGTTTTCACAGTTGGTAGAGCAGAGGTCCATCATGGCTATTGACCTCCCCACCATCAAAGGGATCTACAGGAGACGCTGCCTCAAAAAGGCAGCCAGTATCATCAAAGACTGTAGAAAGCATTTTATCGGGATGCATCACAGCATGGTTTGGGAACAGCTCCATCCAAGAGTGCAAGAACTTGCATGGAATTGTGGACGTAGCCCAGACCATCACACAAACCAACCTACCATTGACTCCTCCAGTTTAAATTCCATTTGGAATATTTTGGAGGACCAAGAAACCAAGAAGAACCAAGAAGACTCCATCTATACTTCATGTTGGCTCGGCAAGGCCACCAGCATAATCAAGGACCCATCTCACCCTGGCCACTCACTCTTCTCTCCCATCCCATTGGGCAAGAGGTACAGAAGAGAGAAATCGCTTATCTCAGGGACAGTTTCCTCCCAGCTGCTATCAGGCAACTGAACCATCGTATCACCAACTAGAGAGTGGTCCTGACCTCCCATCTACCTCATTGGAGACCCTCGGACTATCTTTAATTGGGCTTTACTGGCTTTATCGTGCACTGAACATTATTCCCTTTATCCTGTATCTTTGCTCAGTGGACAGCTTGATTGTAATCATGTATAGTCTTTCCGTCGACTGGATAGCATTTCACTGTACCTCGGTACACATGACAACAGTAATAATCTCAACAAATAAATAAAACAACGGAGAAAGACACAAGTGCTGGAGGAACCCAGTGGGTCAGGCAGCATCCCTGAAGAACATGGATAGATAACTTTTGGGTTGGGACCCTTCTTCACGTGTTTAAGGTGCAGACCCGCAACGTCACCTGGAGTGCTGGAGTGACTCAGCGGGTCAGGCAGCATCTCTGGAGAACATGGATAGGTGATGTTTTCGTGTCAGGACCCTGACTGCATTGTCACACTTCAGACAGGAGGAACTGCAGATGTGGGTTTACAAAAAAAAAGACACAAAGTGCTGGAGTAACTCAGCGGGTCAGGCAGCATCGCTGGAGAAAAAGGATGGATCACAGCTTCAGACTAAAAAAGCAGGGATAATGAAGGGTGTGAAGAAGGGTCCCGACCTGAAACATCGTCTATCCATGCTGCCTGACTCGCCATTGAGAAGCTGCCTGACTCGCTGAGTTACTCCAGCACTTTGTGTCTTTATTTATGGGTCCCACTCCAGACCAGTTACAAACAAGGAGTGCTAATCCCTCCACCAAACCAATCCCTTGCTAAAGAGGCAGGGATTGTATTCATGGGTGACAAGGAACGAGGATGTTACATGACCCTTTAATGGAAGTAGCAGATCGATTACATTTGATTTATTTAGCGGCCAATATCGTCCCGTCAAGGTCGATGGCGAGTCAGCGTGCGGTTTGAGGGGGTGGGGGGGAGAGAGGGGGGAAGCCACTGACAGCAGGGCAGCCCTGTCCCTTTAAGGGAGGCGCAGTGTTTGACTGCAGACCTGTGTACCTCGGGAGAGAGAGGAGAGAGGAGAGAGGAGAGAGGAGAGCTGCACCAACACACAGTTACACCATCTCTCCTCTTTGCCGGGGCAGTCTTCAGGCTAGATTCTATCCAGATGGACACAAAAGGTAGGATCTCTTCCAATTTGTGTTTGAATGAGAGGTGTGCACCTTTCTGGAAGGTTCCGCATCGTTTTATTTTTTGTGGGAGGAGAGACGGAGAAGGCAAGAGACCGCAGTGACGGGGACACGCGATAGTGGGAGCGGCTGTACTCGCATTTACCCCCCTACTCTGTCCAGCACACTGGCCCTGCCTGCCCCCGGACTCGCTACATCTGTAATCCACACACAGGCTGAATGAAGCCGAATGCCGGAGATTAATGATGTGGCTGCACTGATCCTCGATTCAAGGGAACACTGTTCCCTTCATTTATTTAACAATCGATGTGTTTCACAAGCTCAGAGTTCCAGTGGGTTGGGAATAGAGGGGGAGGGAGGGGGGGGGGGGGGGGGGGGCTGTCTCCTGTTATCTCCGCCGACCCCACGCATATACACCAAGCTGGGAGAGGGATGGTTCAGGGTGATGGCCATTGGTTTGCTTTCAGTGTGTTGTCTTGTGTATCTTTGGCTGAGCCTGTCTCGGTTGCTGCAAGGCTCGTGTGGAAGACATACAATGATCGGGAGCATCTCCCGGCAGCCCAAATCTTTGTCTCCCCCCAACCTCCTTCCTCCTTCCCCCTACCCCGCTCGCCTCTCGCTGCCTTCCCCTTCCCGAAGAGCCTTGGCCCAGTGGCGCTGGTTAACACCCGCCATCCAGTTGTAGATGGGTCCCGCGTGTGTGTGTGCGTGTTGGATGGGATGGGGAGATGAGAGGAAGGGACGGTGAGAAACATTGGACATACCTGCACTAGGACCTTTTGAATGCTTGTAAACTGGCCAAACACGGTGAACTGCAGGCTCTGAACTTCCAGAAACTAGGCTTGCTGCTCCCGTCAAATTCATTCACCATGGAGTTACTTTTCCCCCCTCTAATTTCTCCTTCAAGGTCACAAGATGGCATGAATGGGTGGGATATTTTCCACTAGATGTTGGGCTGGTTGGGTGAACGGCGTTGGGTGAGGGTCTTTGTTGGCTGTGGATTTGTGGGTGATGTTGGGGAGGAAGATGATGGTCCTGGAGATGGGGTTGACTGAGATGTGATGATCACTTGCTCTGGGAGATGTGAAGGGCTGTGGAATGGATCGCACTGAGTTATGGAGTCACACAGCATGGAATCAGGCCCTTCGGCCCAACTTGCCCATGTTGGCCAAGGTGGTCAATTTACGCTAGTCCCACCATTCCCACGTTTGCCCCCGTGTCCCTCTAAACCTTTTTCTATCCATATATTTGCCCAGAGGGTGGTGGGTGTATGGAATAGGCTGCCGGGTGAGGTAGTTGAGGCAGGTACTAACACAATATTTAAATATTGTTATAGTTTTTGCCTCAACTACTTCCTCAGGCAGCTCATTCCATACGCCCACAATCCTCCGTGTAAACAAAGTTGCCCCTTGGGTTCTTATTAAATCTTGCCCCCTCTCCTTAAACCTATGTCCTCTAGTTCTTGATTCTCCTACCCTGGGTAAAAGACTGTGCATTCAACCCTATCTACTCCCCTCATAATTGTATACACCTCTATAAGATCACCCCTCATCCTCCTGCGCTCCAATACAATACAATACAATACAATACAATACAATTCAATTTATTGTCATTTGGACCCCTTGAGGTCCAAACGAAATGTCGTTTGGATCCACAAGGAATAAAGCCCTCGGCTGCTCAACCTCTCCCTCTTGCTCAGGCCTTCAAGTCCTTTCACCATCCTCGTAAATCTTCTCTGCACTCTTTCCAGCTTAACAACACTGTGGCCTCCTTTGTGGGCCTTGACTGGACACTAGAACACAGTAAAGTCTGTGTTAATAAATGATTATTCCACAGTGGTTTCTCCATGGGCCAAATTGGTCTCCTGAAATCCTCAGTCCACGCACCGAAAATCACCCTTGTCATCGCCTTCTACGTAAAGTGCGAGGGGGGCAGATACGGGGTAGACAGGAGGAATCATTTCTCCCCGGGACATGCGTTTAAAATAAGAGGTATCAAGTTTATTGTCATCTGCACAAGCATGGTGAGGTGCAGGTACAGTGAAAATCTTGCTTGCAGCAGCATCACAACAACACAGACCCAGGCAACACATAAGAAGCAGATTACATAAATCATACATAAAATTCTAAAAGAAAAAAGTCTGGAAAAAAAAATTGGAGGAGAAAGAAACAAGTCCATGCTAGTGCAAGAGGTGGTTCATGGTGTTCCATTGTTGAGGTAGGATTAGGGTCGTGTGGGTCAGTTCAAGAAACTGATGGTTGTGGGAAAGTTGCTGTTCCTGAACCAGGTGGTGTGGGACTTCAGGCTTCTGTACCCCCTGCCCAACGGTAGCAGTGCGACTGATGGTGGGGATCTTTGATGGTAGACGCCACCTTCTTGCGGCAGTGCCAGGTGTCGATGCTCTTGATGGTGGGGAGGGCTGTGCCCATGATGGACCGGGCTGTGTCCACCACTCTCTGCAGCCTCTTGCTTTCCTGTGCGTTGGAATTGCTGAACCAGGCCATGACGCAACCAGCCAGTACACTTTCCGCTGCGTATCTGTAAAAGTTTGTAATAAAAAAGGAACAGCAGATGCTGGTTTATACCAAAGACAGACAGACACAAAATGCCTGAATAACTCAACGGGTCAGGCAGCATCTCTGCAGAAAATGGACCGGTGACATTTTGGGACCCGAAACGTCATCTATCCATGTTCTCCAGCGATGCTGCCTGACCCGCTGAGTTACTCCAGCACTTTGTGTCTATCTTTTGTAAAAGTTTGTTGTAGTATTCAGCCTTAACCGATCACTTTAAAACGTCTCAGAAAATAGATGCATCAACAAGCCTTCTTCACAATTGCATTAACCTTCAGGGGGAATTGAAGATGAATGATTTCATGCTGAGGGAAGTTGGAATCTGCAACTCACAGCATTGAGGGTCTGATGGATACACAAACAACAATTTAAGTAACTAGATGAGAAGTTGTATCGCCAGGCATAGAAGGCTATGGAGCAAGGGTTGATAAATGAGAATAATATAGAATAATTTTGATGGTCAGCATGGACATGATGGGCCGAAAGGTCTGTTCCTGGGTTCTGTAGGTCTATATTTAGAGTGCCAATCCCAAAATCAACAAATTGAATTGATTAGTTGAAAGACACGGCATGGGAATAGGCCCTTCGGCCCACCAAGTCCACACCAACAATCGATCGCCCATTTGCACTGGTTCTACATTATCCTGCTGTCGCATCCATTCCCTATACACTAGGGGAATTTACAGAGGGCCAATTAATCTACAAACCTGCATGTCTTTGGGATGTGGGAGGAAACTGGAGCACTCGGAGGTCATTAAACTCGAAAGGGTGCAGAGATGATTTATGAGGATGTGGCCTGAGCTACAGGGAGAGGTTGGGCAGGCTAGGACTTTATTCCTTGGAGCGCAGGTGGATGAGGGGTGATCTTATAGAGGTGTATAAAATTATGAGGGGGATTTATACGATTAATGCACAGTCTTTTACCCAGGGTAGGGGAATCAAGTACCAGGGGACATAGGTTTAAGGTGAGAGGGGAAAGATTTAATAGGAACCTGAGGGGCAGGTTTTTTTACTTAGAGGTTGGTGAGCCTATGGAATTAGCAGCCAAAGGAGACAGTTGAGGCAGATACCATAACATCATTCAAAAGACACTTGGATAGGCAAATGGACAGGGAAGATTTAGAGGAATATGGGTCAAATGTGGGCAAATGGGACTTGCTTAGGTCTGCATGACAAGTTGGGCTGATAGCTGTATGAGTGTATGAAACCTATGCGGTCACATGGAGTATGCACAGATAGCACCCGAAGTCGGGATCGACCCTTGTCTCCGGCGCTGTGAGGCAGCAGCTCTACCTTGTGCACCACCGTGCCGCCACGATTAGCAGCTTGTAGCGGGGATGCCCACACTCGTATAGAACGAGCTGCATCCTTGTGGCTCGCTGCCTGCGACGTTATACATCAACTGTGTGTGTTTTCATTATACATTCTGGGGAATGAGATGAATTATGAGTTTGTTTATGATTTTATGGCTCAGAGGCAGCCTGTTTCATCAGAGGCATATTGTGCCAACCTTCCCACTCCACATAAACTCCTGCCATTTTCAACCATGCCTCCCTCACTCACCCTGGGTACAAGGAGTGTATGATTGCCATGCTGTATCCATCACTGCACCACTTCAGTTTCTTGCATGAGCTTGCCTACCTTTCCCTAAAATCCATTTTTCTGGAATCGAGCATAAAACAGTCTCTTTCATTTTTTACTCACGATTCAAGATCTGCAATCTCTTGTGCCTCTGTTGTTAGTTATGTGAAGGGCAGGAATAAATTGGATTGCCTGAAATGGGGAAGGGCGTTTTGATTCTTATGGTGAGAGGGGGAAAATGTAAAGGAGATGTGCGGGGCAAGTCGTTGTACACATAGGGTAGTGGGTGCTTGGAACGTGCTTCCCGGGGGGGGTGAATAGGTGGGTGGAGGAGGCAGATACGATAGTGGCGTTTAAGATGCTGTTAGATAGGCACATGGATATGAAAGGAATAGTGGGATATACTGTTGATCACATGTAGGCAGATGAGGTTAGTTTATCTTGGCGTTATGTTTGGCTGAGATATTGTGGGCTGAAGGGCCTGTTCCTGTGCTGTACTGTTCGATGTGGGTGAAATTGCTTCTGAAATTGGAATAGTGGAGTTTTCAGGGGCTTTAAGATAGACACGTGGAAGTGTAGGGAATGGAGGATATGGATCATGTGCAGGCCGATGAGATCAGTTTACCTTGGTATAATGCTCAGCACAGACATTGTGGGCTGAAGGGCCTGTTCCTCTGCTGTACCGCTCTGTGTTCTATGCTCCCATGCAGGTAGTTGTCTGATCTTGTGTGACCAGCTGGGTTGTGCGATTGCAATATGCAGCCATCACCAACCTTGCTGTAGAGTGGCAGTGCATCTCATCAAGGATTTAGTTATCTACCTAAACCTATCTAAGGGTTTAGGTTTGTTTATTGTCATGTGTACTGAGGTACAGTGAAACGTTTTTGTTGCGTTCTAACCAGTCAGTGGAAAGACTATGCATGATTACAATCAGGCCATCCACAGTGTACAGTTACAGGATAAAGGGAATAAGGTTTGGTGCAAGATAAAGTCTGATTAAAGATAATCCGAGGGTCTCCGATGAGGTAGATGGCAGGCCAGGACTGCTCTCTAGTTGTTGGTAGAATGGCTCAGTTGCCTGTTAACAGCTGCAAAGAAACTGCCCCCTGAATCTGGAGCTGTGCGTTTTCACACTTCTGTACCTCATGCCTGATGGGAGAAGAGAGAAGAGGGAGTGACTGGGATGCGATTAGTCCTTGATTATGCTGCTGGCCTTGCCGAGGCAGCGTGTAGTGTAGATGGAGTCAATGGAAGGAAGGTTGGTTTGTGTGATGGTCTGGGCTATGTTCACAACTCTTACTCAACTACTTAAGATAGTCTTGCCTTGGCCATAAAGGCCTGTTGTCCTGGCGATGGCACTGGGTGGGAGTTGCAGGGGTCGGCCTGGCCTGGCGATGTTATCGATGTCATCCGCCGCTGCTGCAAGTCGTGTCCCATGCTCTGGGATGTCCAGCGGTGGAACAGACTCAAAGTGAGAACAAAATATCATGGAATAGACTAATGGTGAGAGATTTCAGCTAAGCAAAATATGTTCCAGATGTTGACATAAGAGGTTGCTGATGTTGGAGTTTTAATCCAGATGTCCTTGAGCAAGGGTTGTGAAAAAAATAGCGGGCAGTTGTATGTTGTCCTTTACTGCAGGAGTTTACTGTTGGAGTTTAGAAATTGGGAAGTACTGTATTCTTGCAATTGTACAGGGTATTGGTGAGGCCACACCTGGAGTACTGGGTACAGTTTTGCTCCCCTTATTTAAGACGGATATATATTTAGGAGAGGTTAAGGGTAGACAGTAAGAACCTTTCTCCAGAGTGGAAATCTCAAAGACCAGCTTTACACACAGAGAGTGGTGAATCTCTGGAACTCTCTGCCACAGAAGGTAGCTGAGGCCAGTTTATTGGCTATATTTAAGAGGGAGTTAGATGTGGCCCTTGTGGCTAGAGGGATCAGGGGGTATGGAGAGAAGGCTACTGAGTTGGATGATCAGCCATGATCATATTGAATGGCGGTGCAGGCTCGAAGGGCTGAATGGCCTACTCCTGCACCTATTTTCTATGTTTCTATGTTAAGGTGCGAGGTGTGCGAAGTTTAAAGGAGATTTGCGGGGCAGGTTTTATTTTACACAGGGGGTGGTGGGTGCCTGGAACGTGCTGCTAGATGTGGTGTTGGAGGCAAATACGATAGTAGCGTTTAAGAGGCTTTTAGACAGGAACGTGGACTTGGATTTTGCGCAGGCAGAGGAAATTAGTTTGGGCGCAATAGTGGCATAGCGGTAGAGCGGTTGCATTATAGCCCCAGAGACCAAGGGTTCGATCCTGACTATAGATGCTGTCTGTACAGAGTTTGTGTGCTCTCCCTGTGACCGCGTGGGTTTTCTCTAGGTGTCCCACATCCCAAAGATGTACAGGTTTGTAGGTTAATTGGCTTTTGTAAATTATCTCTAGTCAGTAGGATAGTGCTAGTGCATAGAGTGATCGCTGGTCAGTACGGACTCAGTGGGCTGAAGGGCCTGTTTCTGTGCTGTATCTCTAAAGTCCAAAGCCCAGTGAAACCTGATGTTATGTACGGCACAGACATTGTGGGCCAAAGGGCCTGTTTCTGTGCTGCACTGTTCTATGTTCCATGTTAGCACCTGAGGCAATCTGAGGCTGCTAATTCCTGGGATGAGTGTGTTGTCCTATCCCTGGCAGCTACAACAAAACGAGTGATGAGTGATGAAATGTCCCGACCCAAAACATCACCCATTCCTTCTCTCGAGTGATGCTGCCTGTCCCACCGAGTTACTCCAGCTTTTTGTGTCTACCTTTGATGATATGAACCAGTTCCTTGGGAGAGCCATGGTAGAGTAGATGTTGAGATGTTTCAGCCAGTGGAAGAATCTCAAATGATGGGACATACTTACAAGATTAGGGGTTTAGTTTAATTTAATTTATTGTCACATGTACCAAGGTACAGTGAAAAGATTTTTGTTGCGTGCTATCCAGTCAGTGGAAAGACTATACATGATTATAATCAAACCATCCACAGTGCACAGATACAGGATGAAGGGAATAGATAAAGATTTAAAAGAGTGCACCTATTGTAATGACTGTGATAGCAGACCCACTTCTGGGTCCAGTACGCAGAGTCTCCATTTTAGTGCTTTGCCGCCATCTTGGATCAGTTTCCAAATGTTATTTAATGGTGACGAACATACTGTTTTCCACACAGAAGGTGGTGAATCTCTGGAATTCTCTACACTAGAGGGTTCTGGAGCCTCTAGGAAGCCATTTCCATTTTTGACAGGTAGACACAAAATGCTGGAGTTACTCAGCGAATCAGGCAGCATCTCTGGAGAGAAGGAATGGGATGTTGCCTGACCCGCTGCGTTACTCCAGCATTTTTTTAATCTTCCTTCGAATTAAACCAGCATCTGCAGTTCTTTCCTACCTATACATTTTTGACAGGTTTGGTCGTTGTGAGCGATGGGGAATGGGCACAGTGGAGGAGTTGAGGTCTGGGGCAGATCAGCCATGATCACAATGAATGGTGGGACAGGCCTGAGGGGCTGAGTGGCCTACAGCTGCTCCTGATTTCTCATTGTAGCAGGGAGAGGTGGCCCCATTGCAGGAAGTATTTGGCGGCTTTGGAGAGGGTGCAGCAGATGTTTACCAGAATGCTGCTGGATTAGAAGGTATTAGTTTTGAGGAGAGTTTGTGAAAACGTGGATTATTTTCTCCGGAGATTCAGAGGTTGAAGTGTATAAAATTTTGAGAGATATAGAAAGGGTAGATGGTCAGAACCTTTTTCCCCCAGATTGGAAATGGCAAAGACTAGAGGGCATAACTTTACTGTGAGAGGAGCAAAGTTTAAAGGAGATGCGCAGGGCAAGTATTTCTCACACAGTGCGTGACTAGATCACACTGCCAGAGGCAGTGGAGGAAGCAGGTATGGTGGTAGTGTTTGAGGCTTTTCGATAGCGTCATGGATATGCAGGGAAATGGATCATGTGTAGGCAATGATTAGTTTATATTGTTCAGCATGGACATTGTGGGCCGAAGGGCCTTTGCTGTATTGTTCTATGATGTGGGGTTACAGGACAATGCAAAGGCTTCAGCGTTTGGAGTGGTGTTTATTGAGACCAATTAAAATCAGTGGAAGGAAAATGTGAAGGGACATTTGTTCCTGACTCCAGAACTAATGTACTTGATTGGATAAAAATTAGCATTTAAACACATTGTGAAGAGATGTTTAGTGCCTTGTTATCCATTAAGTATATTCAATTTAATGTAACTGAACAAAAATACTAAAAGCTGAGAAACCCAGTAACTATAGTCCTCTCCTATGTTTGGAGAAGTCTACAGCTATTCTACGTGCAAGATCAGAGTGGATGGCACAGGAGCGCAGCTGTAGAGTTGCTGCCTCACAGCAACAGAGACCCAGGTTCAATTCTGACCATGGGTGCTGTCTGTATGGAGTTTGTACATTCTCCCTGTGATTGCTCCAGGGTTTTCTCCGGGTGCTCCGGTTTCCTCCCACACTCCAAAGACATGCATGTTTCTTGGTTAATTGGCTCTAGTAAGAATGTCAAATTGTCCCTCGTGCTGATGTATGGGGTGATCGTTGGTTGGCGTGGTCTCAGTGGGTCATAGGACCTATTTCCGTGCTCTGTCACTAAAGTCTAAACTCTTCATAGCCCGAACGGTGCACGTCAGAAATGTGGGGAATCCCCTCGAAATAGATTGCCTGGAGATGCATCTTAAATGGATACACAAGGAACTGCATGCAGATCCTGAATCTTGAGCAAAACCAAGAGGACTGGAGTACGTACCTCAGAAGGTCAAGCAAATTCTGATTCTGATCTGTGGATCCTGACCCCGCTGAGTTAAGCCCCTGTCCCACTTTCCTGAGTTACCACGAATTCTCCCAAGATTTCCCCTTGATTCAAACTCGGAGAATTATGGTAATAGCCAGCCGTAGGTACTCGTGGCTATTATTTTACTCGTGGACATTTTTCAACATGCTGCAAAAACGTCCCGACTTACCTGATGCCCCGAGTACCTACGGCTGGCATTACGAGCCGCTACAAAATATCTACGGACTTGCTACGGACATTCCCCGAGTTTGAATCAAGGGGAAAACTCGGGAGAATTCGTGAGTTACTCGGGAAAGTGGGACAGGGGCTTAACTCCAGCACTTTGAGTTTTGAGAAACATTTTAATAACCAATCGCACTCCATACACTTGCACTATCCTACACACTAGGGACAGCTTACAATGTACTGATGCCAATTAACCTACAAACCTTTGCGTCTTTGGAATATTAGGAGGAAACCGGAGCACTCCGAGAAAACCCTGGATAATGTACAAACTCCATACAGATAGCACACATGGTCAGGATCGAAATCTGGTCTCTGGCGTTGCAAAGCAGTACCTCTACCGCTACACTACCGAGCCGCTCAGTGTGGTTGTCTCTTGCTGTCTTCTCAATTCAAGAACAATTGGAGATGACATTAAACTTGGGCATGGTCAGAGGTGTTGACATAAATAAAATCAAAGGTAATGGGGGTTCTACAAAAAAATGGGGAGCAGGATCAGATCAACTGTGTGACTTATTTTACTATTATTGAGTGGTGGAAGGGGGTTGGGAGACAGAGTACTCTTGTCCTTCGGTAGACACAACATTTTGGAGTAACTCAGCGGGTCAGGCAGCATCTCTGGAGAAAAGGAAGAGGTGATGTTTCATGTTGGGAGCCTTCTTTAGACTGAATGTAGAGGTGAGGGTGAGGAGGGGGGGGGGGGGCTAGAAAAGAAAAGGCCAGAATATTTACCGGCCAGCAACAGATGACCTCAGGAAGCGTGGAGGCCATAATGGCCCATTGTTGGCTGGGGAAGGTGAGATAACAAGAGGAACACAAGGATGCGAACAGTGGAACTGATAGAATGACTAGGGGGGGGGGGGGGGGGGGGGGGGAGAGAGGAGAGAGGATGCATGGGTTACTTGAAATTAGCTAATTCAATGTTCATACCGTAGGGTTGTAAGCTGCCCAAGCAAAATATGAGGTGTTGTTCCTCCAATTTGTGCCTGACCTCACTCTGACAGTGGCGGAGGCCCAGGCCAGGAAGCCAGTATGGGAATAGGAATGGGAGTTAAAATATTTGGCAACTGGGAGATCGCGTAGGCCAAGCGGACTGAGCGTAAGTGTTCAGCGAGACGATCGGCAAGTGTCTGCTTGGTCTTGCTGATATATGTGAATGTCCTTGTTCATTTGCTGCTGTAGTGATGGTCAGAAGCGCTCCTTGGCCATAACGACTCACAAGCTTCGATCATATTGATCAAGGCTTTGGTATAGTTTGGTACAGCACGGAAACCGGCCCTTCATCCCACCAGGTCCACGTCGACCAGCGATCACCCGCTCACACTAGTTCTATGTTATCCCACTTTCACATCCACCCTCCACACACCAGGTGCAATTTACAGAAACCAATCAACCTGCAAACCCGCACATTTTTGGGATGTGGCAGCCTCACCAACAGTCTGTGTGTCCTTTCTGCTGTTTTTATTATTTTAAGTATGTTCTAAAAGTTACCTCGACGGAGATGCGATTTTCTCCGTGTCGCATCTCCCCCCCCCCCCACCCACCCCCCTTTCGGCCTAACAACGTGAAGTAGTGCGGCCTTTCCTGGAGACCGGCCCGGAGCTTCAAGCCGCGGGCGCGGCGCGGACTTACCATCGCGGAGCCAGGGATCCTTTGCCGAGGATCGCCGGAAGAAGAGCTCTGACCGCGGGGCTTGTGGACTTTAACACCATGAAGCCCGCGGTCTCCGGTAAGAAGTGGCCGACTCGGGAGCTCCATGCCGCAGAGTGTTCCAATCCGTCCCGACGCCGGAGTTTCGATCATCCCGACGAGAGGGCTTGAACATCGGACCATCGGCAGCGGCAAGTGCGGAGGGTTCAAGGCCCCGCCCGTGGATGAACAAAGAGGAAGATGACTGAACTTTATTGCCTTCCCTCACAGTGAGGAATGTTGATTCCACTGTGGTGGATGTTTATGTTAAATTTATTTTATGCGTGTATTATGTTCTTTTCACTTAGTGTGGCTGTCGGGTAAATCAAATTTCACTGTACCTTAGTTGGTTAAGTGACAAAAAACGCGGACTCGAACTTGAACTTGAACTTGAAACCGGAGCACCCAGAAGGAAACACAGGCAGCACAGGGAGAAGGTACATAGTCCACACACAGGCAGCACCCGAGGCCAGGATCGAACCCGGGTCTATGATGCTGTGAGGCAGCAGCACCACCTGCTGCATCAGTGTAAGTGACAGAGGAATTGCCATTTCAGTTGGGCAGAACATGTTGTGTGGCACTCTCTGAATAACAGCTGCCAAGTTCTCTGTGGAGTCCTTCATGTATGTCCATGGCCACTGACTAACAGCCCTTTGATCTCAGAGATTGTGGCATCTTAATTTAGTTTATTGTCACGTGTACTGAGGTACAGTGAAAAGCTTTCTTGTTGCGTGCTATCCAGTCAGTGGAAAGACAATGATTACAATCAAGTCGTCCACAGAGTACAGATACAGGATAAAGGAAATAATATAGTGCAAGATAAAGTCCGATTAAAGATAGTCTGAGTGTTTCCAATGAGGTAGATGGAAGGTCAGGACCGCTCTCTAGTTGGTGATAGGATGATTCAGATGCCTGATAACAGCCGGGAAGAAACTGTCCCTGAATCTTTGTGCATATTGATTGCCGCGTTTCACAGTAACACACTTCAGCATTGCTTCCCTTTCCTTCCTTCAGGGAAACGGCTACTGAAGTGAATAGTGACAGGGTGTGATTAATGACTGATGAAATGGGTGCAATATTGATTGCCGTCCATTTCAAGGCTTTGATTGTGGAACTCCAGGAGTGCAGTCGTCACGTCGAACCGGCTACTGATTTAATTTCTCCCTCTGCTAACGATGTGCGACCTGAACAGCCTTCCCTCCTTTGCAAACATTGCACAAACGGAGGCTCTTCAGCAAATGCTTCCCATTTGGTATTTAACCATCACCCCTCCTGAAGGTTCCTAGTGAATCTGGCTTCCAGTTGTCATTCCTACTGTGCACTCTAGTTGGCAGCAGCTTGCTGTACAGTGATCTTGATCCCATCTCTGGTTACTGACTGTAGACACAACAAACGGCAGATGCAGGAACCTTGAACAAAACACGAAGATAATGAGTAGCAAACTCTTGACAACTACCCTTCCCATTCCCACATTGACCTTTCTGTCCTGGGCCTCCTCCGTTGCTAGAGTGAGGACACATGTAAACTGGAGGAACAGCACCTCATATTCCGTTTGGGTAGCTTCCAACCCAACGGTATGAACGTTGAATTCGCCAACTGCAGGTGATACCCCCCACACCAATGCACGTCACCTCATCACCCTAATTCCTTTCCCTCCTCCATCTCTCCCTTTCATCTCCCACTTTGTCCCTGTCCCCTTCCATCCACCCCCCCCCCCCCCCCCCCCGGCTTTACATTTTGTTCCTCTTCTCTCCTTATCTGACACCCTTTTGTCTCCCTTTCACCTCCAGCTTTTGTCACTAACTCCACCCATCTTCCAATCCCCCCCCCCTCCCCCTTTCCTGTATCCACCTATCACTTGCTGCTCCCCACTACTACAATCGGTCTGAAGAAGGCTCCAGACCCGATATGTCGTCTGTCCATTTTTCTCCACAGATGCTGCCTGACCCGCTGAGTTACTCCAGCACTTTGTGTTTTGTTCTGGACACTAACTCTCTAAGTTATAAACTTTACTTGGAGCTATGCAGATCAGTGTCGTGTTGCTCTCGGTAGCCCAGGTCCTCCTAAGCCATTGCAGCATGATCCAGCATGGAAACAGGCCTTACAGCCCACTGATTCCACACCAACCATTGATCACCCATCCACACTACTTCTACCCCCCCACCCACCACCCCCCCCCTCCCCCACACACACACATTAGGGACCAATTAATCCACAAACCCACGTGCCTTTGGGATGTGGGAGGTGTAAACCAGCATCTGCAGTTCCTTCCTAAACCCACTCGGTCACTGGGAGAATGTGCAAACTCCACACAGACACGACCCGAAATCTCACCCATTCCTTCTCTCCAGAGATGCTGCCCGTCCCGCTGAGTTACTCCAGCATTTTGTGTCTATCCTCACAGACAGTACCCAAAGTCAGGATCGAACCTGGGGTCTCTGACGCCGTGAGGCAGGAGCTCTACCAACTGTGCCAATTGATCCTGCCAGCATTTTCTCACCAATCCTGCAATCTTTCATCCAGTAGTTGCACTGTAAAGACATTCATTTTGATAAAGTTTTTAAAGTCATTTTAACACAAAAATGCACACTACAGCTTAATGTTCTGCTTTAGATTAATCACCATATGGAAAACGCATCTCTAATATTTTATTGAATCGGCATGTTGCTTTATTGTTTCTCTGTAATTTTCTAATTGCCTGACTCTGAGTTGGTTGTATTGAGTCAGGTCATCACTGCCAATCCAAGTGCCTATCCTTGTCTTGGGTGGAGGTCAAGGGGCAGTTTCAGGTCGGAAGGGTGTGATATCCCGTCCAACACATCAGTCCTGTTGAGCTTAGACGTATAGCATATCTAATCTGTTTTGGAATAGATAGGGTAAATGCACAGCCTTTTACCCAGGGTAGTGGAATCCAGAACCATGGGACATTGGTTTAAGGTGAGAGTGGGAATCAGTCGGAAGAAGGGTCCTGACCTAAACGTCATCTACCCATGTTCTGCAGAGATGCTGCCTGACCTGCTGAGTTACTCCAGCACTTTTGTCACATAAAACATGCTAGGTTTTCATCCACTTGTGTAACGTACCCACGTCCAGTTACTCCAGTGCTTTGTGTTCCACGCAAATGTGTACAAGATCATGAGAGGAATAGATAGGGTAAATGCACGGCCTTTTACCCAGAGTGGGGGAATCAAGAACCAGAGGGCATCGCTTTAAGGTGAGGGGGGGCAAGATTTAATAGGAACCTGAGGGGCAACTTTTTTACACAGAGGGTGGTAGGTGTATGGAACGAGCTCCCAGAGGAGGCCTGCCAGAGGTAGGCATGGTGGCACAGCAGTAGAGCTGTTTCCTTACAGTGCCAGAGACCCAGGTTCGATCCTGACCATGGTTTAGGACCAAAGTATATCACTGACATGCTTCCACTATATAAGCCTTCTAGACCGCTAAGATCTTCTGAAACCAATCAGTTAGTGATTCCCAGAGTAAATACAAAGCATGGGAAAGCAGGATTTAGTTACTATGCAACAAATAGCTGGAATAAACTTCCTGAAGATTTAAGGCTTGCCTCAACTTTGACCACTTTTAAAATAAAACTGAAAACTTTTATGTTTACTTTAACTTTCAGCTAAATCTTAACTACATTGCACTTTTAACTTTTGCACTTTTTATAATGCATTTTTAATTTTGCTTTTCTTTTCTTTTAATTCTTCTATTTTATTTCATTTTATTATTTCATTTTATTGTATGACATGTTTTTATGTGAAGCACTTTGAGTCTGCCTCGTGTATGAAATGTGCTATATAAATAAAGTTGCCTTGCCTTTGCCTGCACGGAGTTTGTACGTTCTCCCCGTGAGCTGCGTGGGTTTTCTCTGAGATCTTCGGCTTCCTCCCACACTCCAAACTTGTAGGTTAATCGGCTTGTTATCAATGTAAAATTGTCCCTAGTGTGTGTAGTAGGGTAGTGTTAATGTGTGGGGGTCACTGCTCGTGGTGGACTTAGTGGGCCGAATGGCCTGTTTCCGCGCTGTATCTCTAAAGTAAACTAAACTAAAGTAGGTAATTGAGGTGTGTTCTATCGCAATGTTTAAGAAACATTAAGACAGATACATGGATAGGACAGGCTTAGAGGGAATCTGTAGGAACGGCTGGTTTATACTGAAGTTAGCTGGAGTAACAACCGGTCAGGCACCATCTCTGGAGAAAAGGAATAGGTGACGCTTCGGGTGGATGGGTTCTGACCCTAAACATCACTTTTAGGTTAGTTTAGAGATGCAGTGGGGAAACGTGCCCTTCGGCCCACCGAGTCAGGGCTGACCAGTGATCCCTGACCACTTACATCATCCGACACACACGAGGGACAATGTATAATTATATCAAGCCAATTAACTTAAAAACATGTACGCCTTTGGGGTGGGGTGGGACGTACAAACTCCGTACAGACAAGCACCTGTACATGGATAGAACAGGTTTAGAGGAATATGGGTCAAACCTAGGCAGGATGGGGCATGTTGGTCGGCATGAACTGAAGGGCTCGTTTTTCCGCTCTATGAGTCTGTGACAAGCTGGCCCAATGGTGGAACATTTGCTGAGGTTGGGCTTGACGCCAAAATTAGCAAAGTCTTTAATCATTTTGTATTTCCAACTGGCTTCTGGATCTCTGCAGGACTCGTGTCGTGATATTGTGGTGCTGGTTGACTGAAAACATTCCCTCAGCCTGTTTTCAAAAGTTGCACATCAGCAAACCCCTTGTTGAACACCTATGAGGTGTGACAGATGCAGCAAGCTCGGCAAAACTCCCCTGTTCAATTTAATTAGCAATCCGAATGAATTTCTGTACTCGTGACTGATTAACTGAAAAAAATCAAATGTTTGCTTTATTTTCGACTTTAGAGATATAGCGTGGAAACAGGTGCTTTGGCCCGCCGTGTCCATGCCGACCAGCGATAGTCCCGTACACTCGCACTATCCTACACACTAGGGTCAATTTACAATTTTACCTAAGCCAATTAACCTACAAACCTGCACGTCTTTGGAGTGTTGGAGGAAACCGGAGCACCCGGAGAAAACCCACTTGGTCACAGAGGGAATGTCCAAACTCCGCACAGACAGCACCCGTAGTCAGGATCGAACCCGGGTCTCTGGCGCTGTGAGGCAGCAACTCCACTGCTGCGCCACTGTGCCACCCCCACAAGCAGCTTCCAGCCAAGCTGAACACTGGCCTTCTGCACTAGCTATTGCCCCTTAAGTCTGACAAAGAGTCCCAACCTGAAACGTATGGATAAAATATGATTAGCATTTGACGGTTCTGGGCCTGCACTCACTGGAGTTTAGAAAGAGGAGGGGGACCTCATTGAAACTTACAGAATAGTGAAAGGCCTTGATAGTGTGGATGTGGAGAGGATATTTCCACTGGTGGGAGAACCTAAGTCCAGAGGGCACAGTCTCAGAAGAAAAAGATGTACCTTTAGAATGGCGATGAGGTGGTGGAGGCCAAGTCATAGGGTATTTTTAAAGTGGAGATTGATAGACTCTTAATTAATAATAATAATAATAATAATAATAATAATAATAATAATAATAATAATAATAATAATAATAATAATAATAATAATAATAATCATCTTTATTACGGACTTGCGGTCCAGACAAGGGGCAATATTACATTAAAAAAATACATTGCATATTAAATATCATAAAGTACATATGAAATCTTAGTATATCACTTATAAAAGCATCATAAATTATATATATTTAAAAACACAATGCATAAGTTAAAAATCCAGATTAAAAGAATGATCAATGTCCTACAACGAGACAACGATACCAGTGTCTCCACAGCTGGGATTCGTAGCGTGTAGTGCTAACCCTTATGTTTGACAAGGCCACAATAAGCACATTATTAGAGTCATTTATCCTGCAAATGAATTTATACATGTGATGTCTTAGGATAGCTTCTAAAGTACTGACTCATGCAGCCACAAACATATTACTGGCACCACACCATCTAGGTTTCCTTAGCAGTGTTCTCATCGCATCGTTATATGCCACCTTTAGTCTCTGCAAACTTGTCTTTCCATAGTTCGACCAGAGGTGCGCAGTGTAGAGTGGTGTGCAGTATGCTCTAAATAGCGACATCTTCACCACATCTGCACACGCACCAAATTTACGCAAGAGAATATTCGCCTGTACATACAGCAGGCGTCGTTGCCTATAAATATCCTCATCATCTGTCATTTGTTCTGTAATAATATGCCCTAGATATTTTACCTTATTACAGACACTAAGATTCTTGTCAGACAATTTAAAATCAGGAAATTTTAGACATTTATCCTCTTTGGTTCTACAGATCATAACAGCACTCTTACTAGCATTATATTTACTGTCATGTTCCACACCATACACAGAACATATAGTAAGGAGCTGCTGGAGACCAGCGCTAGATGGACTAAAGACCACAAGATCATCTGTATACATAATATGGCTCACTAAAATATTACCAATCACGCACCCAGTGTTACAGGCTTTCAATTGTTTAGACAGATCATCAATATATAGATTAAAAAGGACTGGGGACAAAATTCCCCCTTGTCTAACACCATTGCTAACCCCAAATGGGGCTGAGACCCTATTGCCCCATTTTATTTGCATAGTCTGGTGGGCATACCAGGAGGCCAACATTCTAACAATGTATTTAGGCACCCCTCTTTGACTCATTTTACCAAAGCTTTCTGGGATTAACACGGTCAAAGGCTTTGGAAACATCAATAAAGCACATAAGGATTGAAGAGTTTTTGCCTCTATATTTGTTTACAATCTCCTTTAGTAAAGGTGTCAATGGTTACGGGGAGAATGCAGGTGAATGGGGTTGAGAGGGAAAAAATAGATCAGCCATGATTGAATGGCAGAGTAGGCTCGATGGGCCAAATGGCCTAATTCTGCTCCTATGAATAATTAACATGAAACCTCACCTACCCATGTTCTTCAGGGATACTGCCTGACCCGGTGAGTTACTCCAGCACTTTGTGACTTTTTTCATAAACCAGCATCTGCAGTTCCTTGTGTCTAGGTATTACCCTCTGATGGCTTAGGTTTATTATTATCATATATACCGAGGTACAATGAAAAACTTTGTTTCGCATGCTATCAGATGAGACAATACTATACATAAATACAATCAAGTCAAACTCAAGGTAGAGCAAAGGGGAAGATACAGAGTGCAGAATAAAGTTCTCAGCATTATCAGAGGAACATGGAATGTAGAACATCATAAGACCAGGCCCTTTGGCCCACAATGTCTATGCCAAACATGATGCCTAAACCAACTTTTATCTGTAACTAGACCAAGTGGCCCCTCTAATCACCCCCCTTGATATTAATGCGCGGAAGACGGCAGGCACACAGACCCATCGTGACTTCATCAGCAAAAGACAGTCGTTTATATTTCAAAGTTTTGTCCAATTTCTGAACATTTTCATTAATAACTCGAGAAATACAGCATGAAATTTTCAGACAAGGCAATTTCGGACTCCACAGGAAAAATCTCTACCAGAATATGTAAAAATCTTACCGTTAGCGCATTGTTTTTTCGAGAAGATGTGATTATACACAAACAAACACACACACACACACACACACACACACACACACACACACACACACACACACACACACACACACACACACACACACACACACACACACACACACATCCACATACAAGATCAGACTTTTAAGTATATAGATAACAAGGTTTATAATAGAGATGGACACAAAGTGTTGGAGTAACCGTGGGTCAGGCAGCATCACTGGAGAAATTGGATAGGTAATGTTTCGGGTCGACATTCTTTTTCACACTCATATCTATTTTCTCCAGAGATGCTGCCTGATGTGGTTTCACCACCATTTTGTGTCTATATCTGCAGGTAATCCTTATCCCTGCATTCCCTACATATCCATTTGCCTATCCAAAAATCTCTTATCTGCCTCCACCACAACCTGTGGCAGCATGTTCCAGGCACCCGCCATCCTCTGTGTGGTAAATTTCCAAAACACAAACAACAACTAGCCCCGCTCATTTCCTTTAAACTTTGCTCCTCTCACCTTAAAGCTATGTCCACGAGCCTTTGATTTCAGTATTCAGTATTCAGTATTCACTTTAATGTCATTTTAACTGGGTACTTACATACACAGATGAAATGAAAAAATTGTTTCTCAATCAGTTCCCGTCAGTGCAGTTAATAAAAAACAGAATAAATACATATAGCTTTAAAAATTAAAATGACCATATCTAAAAAATTGAAATAAAAACAGACATTCAGACCGAACAGTGGCTTTGTTTTGACAGGTGCCCAGCTGTCAAAGTATGGGCGAGGTGAGATGCGTTGGTGTATGATATATGGGGAGGGGACACAGTCCGTTAACCAGTCTTATTGCCTGTGGGAAGAAGCTGTGGAGCATCCTGCTGGTTTTGCAGCTGATGCTCCTGTACCTCTTCCCAGATGGCAGAATGGAGAAGATGTGGTGTGATGGGTGATAGGGGTCCTTGATAATGGAGATGGCTCTGCTGATGCTCCGCTACTGATAGATCTCCAACAGGAAAGGGATGGGGCACCAATGATCCTGCTGGCTGTCTTCATTATCGTGTTAAGTTGGTTTTGCTCATAAGCCTTGCAGCTCCCAAACCAGGAAGTGATGCCGTAGGTCAATATACTCTCGATGGTGCCCCTGTAGAAGGTACTTAGATGAACAGTAGGGAGACCTGCTTTCCTTAGTCTCCAGAGGGGGTGGAGCCGCTGCTGTGCTCTTTTGATGACTGCTGTGGTGTTGGTCGTAGAGGTCAGGTCGTCCGCCAGGTGAAGTCCCAAGAACTTCACACTGCTGACCCTCTCCACAGCAGCACCATCAATATGCAGCGGTGTGTGATGGTGTTTTCCAGCCCTCCTGAAACCGATCACCATTTCCTTTGTCTTTTCCACATTGAGGGTGAGATGTCCACCATGGGCAATATGGTTCTGACTGTCTACCCTATCTATGCCGATAGGTGCAGAGCTTCAAAAAATTAGGTTTCTCTGTCCCCCTGTGGCTCCGGTTAAAATTATTTGGTTTTGAGTTCCCCTGCTGTCAGGGCACTGCACATTTCTCTGCTGGGATGTGGTGCCCCATTAAAGTGAGGCAGTGTGGACAGTTTCTGCACAGATCCCAGACGAGCTGAGAGAATAGCATCAATGCAACAGCTCATGAATTACAGCAGGATTGTGTGGGAACTGGCACTCCAGGTGAAACACTCTTCCTGCTGCGTTTGTCCACTTGCAGCATCAAAAATCACAGCTCCAGAGGCATTCTCATGCTTTGCCACATCCCATAGAGTCACACAGCATGGAAACAGGCCCTTCGGCCCAACATGTCCATGTTGACCAAGATGCTCCATCTACTCTAGTCCCACCTGCCTGCGTTTGGGCCACATCCCTCTAAACCTTTCCTATCCATGTACCTGTCCAAATGTCTTTTGAACGTTGTTATAGAACCTGCCTTAACAACCTGTGTGGAAAAAGTTGCCCCTTGGGTTCCGATTAAGTTTTTCCTCTCTCACCTCCAACCTATGTCCTCTGGTTTTTGATTCCCTACTCTGAGTAAAAGACTCTGTGCATTCACCCTATCTATTCCTCTCATGATTTTATACACCTCTATACGATCATCCCTCATTCTTTTGTGCTCCAAGGAATACAGTCCTAGCCTGCCTAACCTCTCCCTGTAGCACAGGCCCATCAAGTATCCATTCATTCCTCTCATGATTTTGTGATTTTAATCATGATTATGATTATACACCTTTAGTTTCATTTCTGGGTAAAAGACTCTGTGCATTCACCCTATCTATTCCCCTCATGATTTTATACACCTCTACAAGATCACCCCTCAGCCTCCTGCGCTCCAAGTGATACAATCCCAGCCTGCCCAACTCACCCTATAGCTCAGGCCCTCGAGTCCTGGCAACATCCTTGTACACACCTTCCTGAATAACTTCAGGTGTCTGTGCCTGACGGAAATGATTTGCTGCTCACACTTCACATTGTGTCGATGTTGAGAACATATGGGCTCTGAGACACAAGAACATAAGACCAAGGAGCAAAATTAGGCCACTCGGTACGGAGTTTGTACGTTCTCCCAGTGACCACTTGTTTTTTTCTCCAGGTGCTCCGGTTTCTTGCCACACTCCAAAGATGTTCGGTTTTGTAGGTCAATTGGCTTATGTAAATTCTAAATTGTCCCTAGTGTGTAGGGTAGTGCTAGTGTACGGGGTGATCGCTGGTCAGCACGGACTTGGTGGGCTGAAGGGCTTGTTTCCACGCTGTATCTCTAAAGTAGAGTAAAAGTAAAGATGACCGGAGCACTTGGATGAAACCCACACGGTCACATGGAGATTGTGCAAACTCCACAGAGACAGCATGCAAGGTGAAGGTTGAACCTGGGTCTCTGGCGCTGTGAGGCAGTGACTCTACCATCTGTGCCACAATGCTACCCTGGCTACCTGTATTACAACAGCAAATGCTCTTCAGAGGTTCTTTATTGGTTGTGAACTTCTTTAGGCCTTACCCAGGTACAACAGGCAGTGCAAAGGGAATAATGACCAGATTATAAAATACCTCGTTATGTCCATTGCATCTTAAGGTTAGGTTTATTATTATCGTGTGTACCGAGGTATAGTAAAAAGCTTTCCATTACATGTTATCTAATCAAATGATACAATACTATACGTAAATACAATTGAACTAAACACGGGTACAAAAGTTAGAGCAAAGGGGAAGATACAGAGTGCAGAATATACTTCTCAGCATTGTAGCGCATCAGTTCCATAGAGAAAATCCAATGTCCGCAATGGGGTCAAGGTGAATCGGACAGTCCCCTAGCTTATGGAAGGACCGTTCAGAAGGCTGATAACAGAGGAGAAGAAGCTGTTCCTCGTGCTCGCTTTCAAGCTTCTGTACCTCCTGCCGGATGGGAGTAGGGAGAAGAAGGAACGACCAGCATGGGGTATCTTTGAATATGTTGGCTGTGTTTCTGAAGCAGTGTGAAGTGTAGATGTACTTTCTCTGTAGCTGCAATACTATATTCTGCACTCTTTCCTTTCTTTTTTGCACTTCCTGATGCTCTTGTATGTGGTATGACTTGACTGAGGCGTGTGTCAGTACGTGTACATGTGCATGTGTCTGTGTGGGTGTATGTGTGTGTGTACATGTATGTGTGTCTATGTGTATGTATGGGTGTGTGTACGCATACATGTGTGTATGTGTGTGTGTATGTGTGTGTTCAATAGTTCAATATTCTTTTATGTCACATGTACCATTTAAGGTACAGTGATATTTGATTTACCATACAGTCATACCAGCAAAAAAGCAACAAGCCACACAACTACATTAAAGTCAACATAAACATCCACCACAGTGACTCCCCCTGATTCCTCACTGTGATGGAAGGCAATAAAGTCTTATCTTCTTTCCTCCTTATTCTCCAGCAGATGGGGTAGTCGAACCATCCGCCGTCGGAGAGATTGAAGCTCCCACAGTCGGCGGTTGAAGCTCCCGCGATCGGGGCGGTCGAAACTCCTGCGGTTGGAGCTCCCAAAGTTGGTCCCTAACCATGGGACCACGAGTTCCACGATGTTAAGTCCGCAGGCTCCTGCGGTTGGAGCTCTCTAAGTTGATCACCAGCAAGAGGCCGCCAGCTCCTCAATGTTAGGTCGCAGCGCGGACGGAGATACGATACGGGAAAAAATCGTATCTCCGTCGAGGAAAGAGATTTTAAAAAGTTTCCTCCAATCCCCCCACCTGTCCACCGCCCACATAATACAAAGCTAAAGATTCACTAAAACATACATTTAACAACAGACTAAAAACAACAATGAAAAAAAAGGATGAGACACATGTACAGTGGGTGTACGGCACCACCCAGTGTACATGTGTATGTGTCTCTGTGTGTGTACATATGTCTGTGAATGTGTACATGTGTACGTGTCTATGTGTGTACGTGACTGTATACATGTGTACGTCTGTGTATATACATGTGTATGTGTCTGTGTGTGAACGTGTGTGTGTGTACATGTATGTGCCTGTGTGTGTACATGTGTATGTGTCTGTGTGTGTGTACATGTGTACTTGTCTGTGTGTAAGTACGTGTGTGAGTGTGTATATGTGTACGTGTCTATGTGTGTGTGTATACGTGTGTGTGTACATGTGTATGTGCCTATGTTTTTGTGTGTACCTGTATACATCTCTGTGTGTGCGTACGTGTGTATACATGTGTACGTGTCTGTGTGTATACATGTGTACGTGTCTGTGTGTGTACATGTGTCTGTGTCTCTGTGTGTAGGTGTGTGTACATGTGTGTGCATGTGTACATGTCTATGGGTGTGTATGTGTGTGTGCGTACATGTGTTCTTGTGTGTGTGTGTGTACGTGTGTGTGCATGTGTATGTGTCTATGTGTGTGTATGTTTGTGTGTGCATGTGTGTGTGTGTGTACATGTGTGTGTGCATGTGTATTTGTCTATGTGTGTGTATGTGTGTGTATATGTGTGTATATGTGTACGTGTCGGTGTGTGTATATGTGTACATGTGTGTGTGTACGTTTGTGTGTACGTTTGTGTACATGTGTGTGTGTGTGTGCATGTGTGTGTATATGTGTACGTGTCTATGTGTGTGCGTACGAGTGTGTGTGTGTGTACATGTGTACGTGTCTATGTGTGTGTGTACGTGTGTGTGTGTGTATATATGTGTACGTTTCTATGTGTGTGTGTACTTGTGTGTGTGTGTGTGTGTATATATGTGTACATGTCTATGTGTGTGTGTGTGTACATGTGTGTGTAAATGTGATAAAGCCTGGCGGAGATGTGGCCATTGGTTTCTCATTGGTGTCCCACAGCCCAGGATTGGACTTCTGCAGAACAGGTGGGTGGGGGTGTGGGGCAGAAGCAAGAGGGGTGTATGGGAGGGAGCGGGGCAGCAGGAGTTGTGGGGGAGTTGATGTTCTGTCCTCACACTGTCATCACAGGGAGAGAGAGGGAGCCGGGAACTCTGCAATCTGAACATCACGTTATTGCCATTGATGCAACAAAAACCCCTTGCAAAGTGACGGGTCCTTCAGCAGAAGAAGACACACAAGCAGAACTTGGATAGGTGTCGTTTTGGGTTGAGCCCTTTCTTCAGACTCCAGACTTCCAGTCCAAACCCGAAACATCACCAATTCCTTTTCTCCAGAGATGCTGCCTGACCCGCTGACTTACTGCAGAACTTTGTCGTTTGTTGGTAAATCAGCAACTGCATTCCCTGTGTCTCTAACCCTTTAGAACATAGAACAGTGCAGCACAATAGGCCCTTTGGCCCACAATAACTGTGCCGAACATGATGCCAAGACCCTCTTATCTACCTGCATGTGATGCATATCCCTCCATTCCCTGCATATCCATGAACCAGAGAAAACAATCCATGTCTGTCCAGCCTCTCCCTGTAGCTAGTGTCCCCTAATCCAGGCATCATGCTGGTGAACCCACTGGCATTGTCTGGCCTCAGATATAAATGCCCAGTAGCTCTCCCATTACACTCAGCTCCTGGTACTCAGGAGATTGTGAAAGACATTAAGCTCTGGAACAAGCTTTCAGCAAGGATTAGCGCAGTGTAACCCGATGCTCACAATACATTTGCACACTGCAGTGTACAGGCTGCCCACTGCCGGGCTCCCTGCCATGAGGCAATGGGGAGGTTCAAACAGAAACAGCACGTCCCATCTCAATAGTTCAATGGTGTTTTATTCATCACATATGCAACAGGCACAGTGAAATTCTTTTTGCATTTCAATTGATTGATCGATGACACTTTATTGACACGTGTATCTGCTGTAGTGAAAATCTTTGTTTTGCGTACAATGCACAAGTATGCAAAGTGTCACCACATAAAGGACGCCAACAAAATTGACTAAAATATTCAATATAGTCCTTCTTCCTTCTTCCTTCTCCCGCCACCAACCCCTCCTCCTCCCCTCTTCCCCCCAATGCTGGGTCCCTCTCCGTTCTAGGCGGCGGGTCCTAGATCGGTCGACCCCCGGCACTCCCCCAGGTGATGGTTCTCCGATGACCCTCCACTCTGTCTGACGATCCTCCTCTCTCTGAGATGGCCCTCTTCGCCGGTGGCTGAGTGCTTCAGTAGGGCTGTGTGGTGCTTGTCTATGTGCTACATATATACTACATGCTCGCCTATGTTACACATGCAGGCGCCGCCATATTTTGGCGCCATTGCTAAATTCCAAACTCTAGTCGGCCTGTGAGCGGGTGAAGTACTGGTGCAGTTCCTGCGAACCGACATCCCTCTCCTCTCCTCGCCCTGTCATCTTTGTGCCCTGGTGCTCAGGGCGTCTCCTGCAGATGACCATGGTGATGCTGGAGGCATTACCCTGGTTCACCCTCCTACTGACATCTCCAGTTCTCTCCCAGTTACACCGTTGAACTCGCCTTCGGGTGGGTACCCGGTCCTGCCGACCCATGTTCCTATTCAAAGTAGACATCCCTATTCATGTACCTGTCCAAATGTCTTCGAGTCATAATTGTACCCATAAGAACATGACATTGGAACAGAATTACACCAAGCAGCCCATCAAGTCTACTACACCATTCAATCATAGCTGATACCTTTCCCTCTCAACCCTATTCTTCCTGTAACTTTTGACACCCTTTCTAATCGAGTACCTCGCAATCTCCGCTTTAACTTGATCTTCACAGCCGTCTGTGGCAATGAATTCCACAGGTTCACCCCACCCTCCGGCTAAAGAAATTCCTCCTCATCTCCATTCCAAAGGAACTTCATTTTATTCTGAAGCTGTGTCCTCTGGTCTTAGACTCACTCACTAGTGGAAACATTCTCCCCACGTCTACTCTATCTATAAACTCAATTGTACAAAACTGCGTTGCTGCTACAAGTAAGAATTTCCTTGTTCCATTTTGGGACACATGCCAAATAATCTCTCTTGTCTCCTCTCTCTCTCTCTCTCTTCCACTTGCCTTGTGAATGCATTTTCAGCACCTTTGCTGTTGTATTTGCAATTCTGCAGTGGTGTTCCTCTGTACACTGTGGATGGCTAGATTGTAATCATGTATAGACTTCCCGTTGACTGGATAGCTTGCCATACAAATAACTGTTCAATAATACACTAATTGTGACAACACATGACAATAATAAACACATGACAATAATAAACTAAACTAAAAATTGTACAGATAAAAATGAAAATGTTATAGGAACTTCGGGTTTCATGGATGCTGCCTGATCCACTGATTTCCTCCAGTACTTGGTGTTTTGCTCAAAATTCCAGCATCTGCAGTTCCTTGTGTCTGCATGTAACAGACACACTACAACCTTAGCTCCATGCTGCCCCTCACTGGTTGGTATGTTCATGACAAGAGGTGAGAGAAATGGGGAATTATCACCACCTGCTGGCAAGGCTGTGCAAGTGTTGGCCATTCGCAGCTGGGTTATTCACGAACAAGAAACAAGGAACTGCATGAACTGCTGGTTTATACCAAAGTGCTCGAGTAACACAGTGGGTCAGGCAGCATCTCTGGGTAGCAGGAATGGGTGACGTTTTGGGTCGAGAACCTTCTTCCGACTGGTCATTCATTTCTTCTATCCAGAGATGCTGCCTGTCCTGCTGAGTCACCCTTCTGCAGACTGACGTTTTGGGTCGTAACCTTTCTTCAGCAACCCAAAATATCACCCATCCTTTTTCTCCAGAAATGCTGCCTGCTAAGCTATAAGCCAGGATGTAGTCCCGATCTTCCAACCTACCTTTTTTTGGACATTGGACTTTTTCTCTGTAACTGTCATGTTATGCTATATCACTATACTCTGCACTCTGGTATCTTTCTCTTTGCGCTACCTCTTGTTCTTATAGATGGCGCGATTGTACTCATGTATAGTGTGATTTGACTGGATAACACACAAACCAATGCTTCTCACTTCTCTCTGCTCATGTAACAATAATATACCTATACCAAATTATTAATATAGTCATAGAGTGATACAGCATGGAAACAAGCCCTTCGGCCCTACTTGCCCATGCTGAGCAACATGTCCTATCTATACTAGTCCCACCTGCCTGCTTTTAGCCCCTATCCATCTAAACCTACCCTATCCATGTACCTGTCTAAATGTTTCTTAAACATTGTGATAATACCTGCCTCAAGTACCTCCTCTGACAGCTCATCCTATTCATCCACCACCCTTTGTATTAAAAAAGTTGCCCCTTGGGTTCCTATTAAATCTTTACCCCCTCCCCCTCACCTTAAACCTATGTCCTCTGCTTCCCGATTCCCCTACTCAGCGTAAAAGACTGTGCATTTGCCTTATCTATTCTTCTCTTGATCTTGTACACCTCCATAAACTCAACCCTCATCCTCTTATGCTCCAAGGAATGAAGTCTTAGTCTGAGTCCTGGTCTCCATATAAATGCCCAAATCACAATAAAAACACAATTAACTCCGTAAATTAATAAAACCCAAGGGTCTTGTTAGCTTTCTCAATCATTTGTTCGTTGTTTTCAGTTTTCTCACTTTTCCGCCTTATTCCCAAGGACACCATTTTAATTGGGTCTCCAAGGATTAAGCATGAAGCAGAGTTCTCTCACCTGGCCCCTGCACAGGTAAAGGGCTCAGGTGTGTATCCCGGGTGTATTGCCTCAGAGCAGGGAGCTGGTGCCTGCGACTCCCCCAGTTCTGAAGCTGCATCTTATCCACAACTTCTTCATCCACAATCCATCCCAGATTCAGGGACAGTTTCTTCCCAGCTGTTATCAGGCAAGTGAACCATCTTTCCACCAGCTAGAGAGCGGTCCTGACCTCCCATCTACCTCATTGGAAACCCATGGACCATTCTTAATCAGACTTTATCTTGCATTAAACGTTATTCCCTTTATGCTGTATCTGTACATTATGGATGGCTTGATTGTAATCACATATAGTCTTTTCACTGACTGCATAGCATGCCATAAAATATTTTCACTACATCACTAAACTAAACTAAACTAGTTCCTTCCTTTTCTCTACCAAATGCACAATCAGGAAGAGCGAAGGGAGGTTTTAGCGTCTTGGAGTCATAAAGTGATACTACTTCGGCACTACTTGCCCAAGCTGACGAACATGCCCCATCCACACTCGCCCTACCTGCCGGCATTTGGCCAATTTCCTTCTAAACATATCCGATACCTGTCTGAATAACCTGTCTAAATGTCCCTTAAATGTTGCGATAGTACCTGCTTCAAATACCTCCTCGGGCAGCTCGTTCTGTACATCCACCATCCTTTGTGAAAAAAAAAGTTACCCCTCAGGTTCCTATTAAATCTTTCCCCCTCCCTCACCTTAATCCTATGTCTTCTGGTTCTTCATTCCCCTACTCTGGGCAGAAGACTCTGTGCATATACCTGATCTATTCCTCGCATGATTTTGAACACCTCTATGAGATCACCCCTCATCCTCTTGCACTCTTTTGTTACTGGTTTATTAGTTCATGGGATCTGCTTGAGCAATTTTCCATTCCTATCTGCCTCCTTAACTTTGTATGTAATATTCTGTACCTCAGGTATCTCCACCTGCCTTTGAATTTCCTGTTGACAATCCGGTTACGGTGAATGTCCTGTGGGTATTCACTCTAAGGTCCCTTTTTCTCCTCACAGCCTTCAGTAACCTTTCAATTGTTTATTCCCCAAACTAGCATATTTTCCACAACCATAGAGTCATACAGTGTGGAAACAGGCCCTTCGGCCCGACTTTCCCATGCCAACCAACATGCCCCATCTACATTAGTCCCACCTGTCTGCATTTGGCCCGTATACCACTAAACCTTTCCTATCCATGTACCTGTCTAAATGCTTCCTAAATATTACGATAGTGCTGCTATAGTCAGATGTGGCCACAAATCTGTGGGCACACATTGAAAGTAATTTGGTGCAGGGTCATTTAGGTTTGTTTAGAAATGCAGCCTAGAAACAGGCCCTTCGGCCCACCGAGACCTCACTGACTATCGATCACACCATTCACACTAGTTCTATGTTTTCCCATGTTCTCATCCCTCTCCCTATACACCAGGGGAATATTACAGATGGACAATTCATCCACAGACCCGCACGTTTTTGGCTTGTGGGAGGAATCCGGAGCACCCAGACGAAACGCACGCGGTCACAGGGGGAATGTGCAAACTAAACACAGACAGAACCCGAGGTCAGGATCGAACCTGGATCTCTGGAGCTGTGAGGCAACGGCTCTACCTGCTGCACCAACTTCTCCATACTGACCAAGATGCCCATCCACGATAATCCCATTTGCCGACATTTGCCCCATAAACCTTCCCTGTCCAGTGGAGGGTTAGAAGGATCTATTCCACACAGAGAGTTGAAGGAGTCTGTATCTGACTGCCTGCAAGGGGGGAGAAGATAAGCCCCCCTCTCTCCATTTAAATACTACTTGGCTGTATAGTTTAATAACCGTGAGCTTCAGGGCAACGGACCCAGAGACTTTAGAAATACAGCGCAGAAACAGGCCCTTCAGCCCACCGAGTCCACGCCGACCAGCGATCACCCCATAACACTCTCCTGCACATAAGGACAATTTACTGAAGCCAATTAACCTACAAACCAATATGTCCTTGGAGCGTGGGAGGCAACTGGAGCATTTAGAGAAAACCCATGTGGCCACAGGGAGTATATATAAACTCCGTACAGACAGCACCCGTAGTCAGGATTAAACCCGGGACTGGCTCGGTGAGGCAGCAGCTCGACCACTGCACTGCTGTGCCGCCCAAATGGTGGGATTAGGCTGGAGAACTCTTTCTCAGAGAACATGTTAGACCCTTGCTGTATTATAAATCTCCTCCTATTTGTTTCCCTGACTGTGTTGATTGAATGTAGAAGCCATTGTCTGGGGTCCTTTCAAGTTATATTATGGAAGCAGGCTCTTCGGCCCAATTTCTCCATACTGACCCATCTGTGTTAATCCCATTAGACTGCCTTTAGTTTAGTTTATTGTTACATGTACCGAGGTATAATGACGGGTTTGGTTTGGGTGCTATCCAGTCAGCAGAAGGACTACACATCATTACAATTTGTCCCATGTCCCTCTAAACCCTTCCTATCTAAATGTCTTTCAAATACTGTTATTGTACCTGCCTCTAACACTTACTCTGGCAGCTCGTTCCACTTACCCACCACCCTCCGGGTAGTAAATCTGCCCCTATGCTTCCCTTTCAAATCTTTCCCCTCTCACCTTAAACCTTAGACTACTGGGAAAAGGTGACTATCAGTTCTGTCTACACCTTTTGTATTTATGTTATGCTGGTCGGCATGGACTAGGTGGGCTGAAGGGCCTGTTTTTGTGCTGTATCCCTAAAGTCTAAAGACATTGAGATTGTCCGTGGATAACAATGGAGCAAGAGAGATACAGTGAATGGATACATTGGAACAGCGAATGGATACAGTGAGTGAAGGGACAAGGGATTGCAGATGTCTGAAGGGCTGAAGGCATTTTCCTGGGCTACAGGAATACTGTAGGAATACAAGGTACAGGATACTGAGTTGGATGATCAGCCATGATCATATTGAATGGCGGTGCAGGCTCGAAGGGCCGAATGGCCTACTCCTGCACCTATTTTCTATGTTTCTATGTTTCTATACTGTATTGTTCCAGATTCAGAGACAGTTTCTTTCCAGCTGTCATCAGGCAACTGATCCATCCTCTCACCAACTAGAGAGCAGTGCTGATCTCCCATCTACCTCATTGGAGACCCTTGAACTATTTTCAATCAGACTTTACTGGACATTATCTTGCACTAAATTTCATTCCCTTTATCCTGTATCTGTACACAGTGGACGGCTCGATTGTAGTCTTTTCACTGACTGGATAGCAAGCAAAAAAAGCTTTTCCCTGTACCTCAGTGCATTGACAATAATAAACTAAGCAAAACTAAGCCAGTCTGAAGGAGGGTCCTGACCCGAAATGTCACCCATCCTTTATCCTCGGATGCCCAGGAATGAAGAAGATTGCAAAAAGTGGTGAACACTGCCCGGTCCATCATGGGTACTGACCTCCCCACCATCAAGGGGATCCACAGGAGTTGCTGCCTCAAAAAGGCAGCCACACACTCATTTCACTCCCTTAGGGGAAGAAGGTACAGGAACCTGAAAACCGTGACCTCCAGGTTCAGGAACAGTTTCTTCCCAGCAACCATCAGGCTATTAAACACGGCAACCTCCAAATAGGTTCTGAACTACATAAACTTAGGGACATTATTTTTGCATTACTGTTGCCTGTTTATTTGCCTATGTATGTATATATATATATATATATATATATATATATATATATAAAATATGTGTGTATATGTTATAAATGTGTACATATATATTATGTGTGTGCATATATATATATATACATACATAGGCAAATAAACAGGCAATGGTCCAATGAAATTCTTACTTGCAACAGCACATCAGAATATGTAAACATAGTAATCTGTAAAAACCTATATAAATAGCACCAAAAAAGTTCAGTATATATATATATATATATATATATATATATATATATATATATATATATATATATATATATATAAAATATGTGTGTATATGTTATAAATGTGTACATATATATTATGTGTGTGCATATATATATATATATATATATATATATATATATATATATATATATATATATATATTATGAATACAGTATGTGTGTATATACATATATATATATATATATATATATATATATATATATATACTGAACTTTTTTTGGTGCTATTTATATAGGTTTTTACAGATTACTATGTTTACATATTCTGATGTGCTGTTGCAAGTAAGAATTTCATTGGACCATTTCAGGGCATCTATCTATCTTCTATACATAACTAAAGCTCTGATCTTGTGCTCTCCGGTTTGCGTGGTTTTTCTATTTGCGCAAAAACGGTACACAATCGCGTTGTGATTTTTCGCCAGCTCACTCACCGTTCTGCTGTGCTGCAAGTGCACCAAGTTTCGTTCTGATCGGTGGCACATTGTAAAAGTTAGCGAGGTTTAAAGATCGTAAAAACCGCGCATGCTCAGATCGATCTCCTCTCCTGCCAGTCAGCGCCGTGCGGATTAGTCTCTTTTGTCACTCCGCGGGATGGTCCGCCCCTTCCTGCACCATCGCGTCTTTACTGGAGCTGAGGGAGGCCGGCGGAGGTTCTCAACCGGACACAATTTTCGGAGGGACTGGAAGTGGCTCCAAATGTCGCCAAACGGAAAGTGGCAGATCTGATCCTGGTGGAGTAGAGCGTCCAGCTCCCGCTGTGAGTCCCAAATGCACCGCTTTGCCTCACAGCCCCAGCCCCTTCCCCTCTGGTCCCCCTCGCTGGCTCCAGCCCCCTCCCCCGTGATACCTCCCTCTCCCCCATGGCTCTTCCTCCATCTTTTCTCCGAGCTCTCCCCCACCCCCACAACCCCCCGCCCGCACTCCGGTGTGGTTGTAGCTGCTGGTGCTTCCGGGCCAATCCGAGGCATGGTTCTGGGGGCGCCGATGGCTGATGCACGTCTGGGGCACGCAAGATGGGAGCGGAGCGGCAACCTCGAGGTCCTGGGGAGGGATAGAGGGGGAGGAGAGGGGTTAGAGGGAGAGGAGGGGAGTAGGGACGGGAGAGGAGTTAGGGATGGAGGGAGTGATTGAGGGTAGGGGAAAGGAGAGGTAAGGGAGGGATTGGGGGAGGGTAGGAGGAGAGGGAAATCAAGAGAGAGGAGGTGAGGAGGGAGAGTGGGAGGATGGGGGAGGTGTGAGGAGAGGGGGAGGTGGGGGATAGAGGGATAGGAGTGGGGTACGAAGGGGAGAGGAGTTATGGAGGGAGAGACTGAGGGTAGGGGAAAGGAGGGAGATAGGTGAGGGAGGGATTGGGGAGGGGAGGGGAAAGAAGTGAGAGGGTGAAGAGGAGGGGGAGAGAGTGCTTGGGATGAGGGGAAATTAGGTGGGCTTGTGCAGTTGGGGGCTATGGGTGAGTGGTGGAATATTGCGTTGGGGGACCAAGCCCCCCGTGTAACAGGGACCCAACGGGTCCCACTTCGTCTAGTATGACAATAAAACACTCGTGCTTCTTGATCTCCAGAAATGCTGCCTGACCTGCTGAGTTACTCCAGCACTTTGCGTCTAAACTAATAGGAAGTGAACTGTTCTAGGTTCTGTGTCTGAAAATAAGACGTGTGGGAAGGAAAGGTTTCAACTGGTGGTCTATTCTGGAGTCTGGGCTCCTGATGACGGGTGGCCTGGCCCTTTAAGAGGCAGCGAGGATACCCTCCTGAGGTCGGTGCCGAGCGCCTCCGAGCGGAGCCGAGCTGAACTCAGCGCGCCCGGGTAGCGGGAGCGGGACGGACTGATGGCTGGCAGCCCGGCTCCACGTTCGCCTCTCAAAGTGATCTTCCTGTATGCCGGCATCTCCCTCCGTCCCCTTTAAACCTCGCCGCCCATCCTCCCGCGCCCACCCCACTGCAACCCGAATCAAATGTGGATTGTGAGGAGTTTAATCCTGAGGAAGGGAGCGCTTATGCTGCAGTGTCTCTGTGGCAAGACGCGGAAGCTGAGCACCCGTCGCAGCGGTGAGTGAGGGGGTGAGGGAGCGCGCCACGGGGGTGAGGGAGCGCCGGCTCCATGGAGCAACCACAATGTAGCCACTCACTGTATCCACACGCTGTTACAATGTATCCACACACTTACAATGTATCCACGCACTGTTGCAATTGATTTACTCTCTGTATTCACTCACGGTCATAATTTATCTATGCACTGTATGGACTAGCTTTTATAATGTCTCCACACACTGTATCCACTCACCGTCTCCATTTACTGATAGAATATATTGACTAACTGTATCGAAATTACTGGAGCAACTCAGCACAATAACAAAGTTATTTTCCCCACAGGATATAAAACTAGTCTTTTTAAAATACTTTGAAGTTTAGTTTTGTTGCTGCAAGCTCAAAGTGCAAAGGCTGTATGTTGCATTGTTTGGACAAGTGTCAATAGAAGTGACTGCTCGTCAATTTCAATGACCACCCACGGTGGAACTAACGGACTGTGTCAATGGTGTTAGATTACTGCAGGGAGGTTACATGGAAACCTAGACTGTTTATTCACAGCTTTTTTTCCTGCTTGTCATTTTCTAAATTTCAATTAGGTTTTTAGTTCCTAATCAAAATCATGTTCTAACTACTTGAAGGCAGCAGCACAAGTGGATGAGGTTTCTAAGAAAGCATACAGGTAGTTTGGCTCTAAGCGATAGGTGTATTTCTAAGAAAGCTTGCATTATAAGAAGCCTCATTATAACAAATAATCGCATCAGTGGTGAAAAGGGGCCAGATTTCAGATCATGAGATTTTCAAAAATAAATGCCTTTCCAATAGAAATGTTTATTTTGTTAAGGTAAACTAAATAGAATATATTTGCATGTGTCAAGAGAAGTGGGCACAAAGTGCTGGAGTTACTAGGCAGGCCTGGCTGTATCTCTGGAGAATGTGGATAGGGAACATGCCTATCCATGTTCTCCAGAGATGTTGCTTGACCCGCTAAGTTACTCCAGCACTTTTGTGCTTTTTTAATTGTAAACCAGCATCTGCAGTTCCTTGTGCCTACTACTATCATTAGAAGTGATCAATTGTCAATTTCCATGGTGACCTGCAATGAATCTGTTGGATTGTGTTGGAGAGGTAATGCTGCCTGATTACCGCGGGGAGAAACTGAGACTGTTTTATTTATAAGACAGCTTTTTTCTGCTTGTCAATTTCCAACTTTAAACTAGTTCTCCAGTTCCCAGTTGTGCTATGATGGGAGTCCTGCAACACCCTCTCTCACTGCTCCCCCTCTGTGAAACCTGCTGCTCCCCAACTCTATGACCATGTTTTACCCCCTGACTCGCTATCACAGCCACATGCATTTCCTGACCATCTTGTGCTTTGTGGCTTCCATCTCTCGTTTCAGACCTCCCAGTTTGGACACAACCCATGTTACAGGTACTGACCTGCATCCCACCGCTTTTTAGTTTAGTTTAGCGATGCAGCGTAGAAACAGGCCCTTCGGCCCACCGTCCAGGCTGAACAGCGATCCCCGCATATTAGCACTATCCTATACACAGTAGGAACAATTTTTACATTTACCAAGCCAATTTATCTGTATTCCTATATATCTTTGGAGTGTGGGAGGAAACTGAAGCTCTCGGAGAAAACCCACACAGTCGGGGGGAGAACATACAAACTTCGTACAGACAGCATCAGTAGTCGGGATCGAACCCAGGTCTCCGGCGCTGCAAGTGCTGTAAGGCAGCAACTCTACTGCTGCGCCACCATGCTGCTTCTTGCAGAAGTTCCCCTTTTGCTACCTGTGTACCACACTGGCCGCCATGCGCCGGCAACAGCAGGCCCTCATTCTGACTCTCCCGCAGCTCCAGGCCTTGCTCACCCAGACCTGCAATGCCTCCCAACTTTACCTCATTCTAAAGCAGATCCACTCCTTCAATAGACACTTCCTTGCTTGTAGCTCCAGAGATGCTGCCTGACCCATGGAGTTACTCCAGCACTTTGTATCTATCTTGATGTTATGACCCATTTGCTTTCTATCCAATTCATAGTGTGGAAACGTGAAAGCAGAATTCTCTGCATGGAATAAGACAGTGGATCTTGCTCCAACTGGAGTGATCCCAGTAATGTGCGGTACTTAAAGGATTCTGGATGACTCTTGTGTACAAAATTTGCAGAGTAAACCTGGCTGTAGTAAGCAATAAGGAAGACAAATGATATGTTCCCATTCTTTCTCAAAGGTTGGATCCCAATGTGGTTTTGCCAAAAATGACCCTATGATTACTGTATACTCAGTACTGTATTACTCAGTAACATATTTCTTGATCAATCCTCTGCCTATCAGAAAGGTTATAAACTAATTTAGTTTAGTTTAGAGATACAACATGGAAACAGGCCCTTTGGTCCACTGAGGCCATGCCAACCAGTGATCACCAGTTCACACACAGTTCTACATCGGTGAGACCAAGCATACGCTTGGCGATCGCTTCGCCCAACACCTCCGCTCGGTTCACAATAACCAACCCGATCTCCCGGTGGCTCAGCACTTCAATTCCCCCTCCCATTCCAAATCTGACCTTTCTGTCCTGGGCCTCCTCCATGGCCAGAGTGAAGCCCACCGTAAATTGGAGGAGCAGCACCTCATATTTCGCTTGGGTAGTTTACACCCCAGCGGTATGAACATTGACTTCTCCAATTTTAGGTAGTCCCTGTTTTCTCCTTCTTTTCCCTCCCCTTCCCAGCTCTCCCACAGCCCTCTGTCTCCATCTCTTTCTTTCTTCTTCCTGCCCCTCCACCCCAACCCCCACATCAGTCTGAAGAAGGGTCTTGACCAGAAACATCGCCTATTTCCTTCACTCCATAGATGCTGCCTCACCCGCTGAGTTTCTCCAGCATTTCTGTCTACCTTCGATTTTCCAGCATCTGCTGTTCCTTCTTAAACATTTTGTCTCCCAGTTCACACTAGTTCTATCCAACACACTAGGGACAATTTACAGAAGCCAATTAACCAACAAGCCTGCACGACTTTGGGATGTGGGTGGAAACTCAAGCAGGGAGAAAACGCACACGGTCACAGGGAGAATATATAAACCGTACAGACAGCACCCATAGTCAGGATCGAACCTGGGTCTCGGCGCTGTCAGGCAGCAACTCTACCACTGTGCCACCCTTGTCTCACTATTGTTTCTGTTTCTTACCCTCTCTTACCTTCGATCAACTGGGCAGAAATAATTTGGAATAATAATAGAACATAGAACATAGCACCGGCCCTTAGCCCACAATTTCTGTGCTGAATATGATGCCAAGTTTAAATAATCTCCTCCACCTGCAAGTGATCCATATCCCTCCCTGCATATCCATGTGCCTATCTAAAAGCTTCTTGTGCCACTGTCGGACCTGCCTCCACTACCACCCCTGGCATCACGTTCAAGGCACCCACCCCCTTCTGTGTAAAATAAACTTGCCCATACAACTCCTTTTATACTTTGCCCCTTTCATTTTTTCCACCCTGGAAAAAAAGCTTCTGTCTGCCGACCCTATCTACGCCTGTCATAACTTTATATACTTCTAACAGATGTCCCATCAACCTCCACTCAAGAAAAACCAATCCAAGTCTGGTCAAGTTCTGCTTATAGCAAATACACTCTAATCCAGGCAGCATTCTGGTAAATCTCTTTTGCACCTTCAAGATTCTTCAGGATAGGAATTACTCGTATTTGGAAGAAAACGGGTGAATTAGGGACAGTCAGCATGTCTCTGTCTGGGCTGGTCATGTCTTACACATTTGACTGAGTTTGTTGGGGAGGTGATGAAGGTGAGCGTAGGGTTGTGGGTGGTGTCTACATGGATGATAGTAATTGAATACATTCAAGACAGAGGGCAAGTAGGTTTAGACCTTTGTTAGGTAAGAAAACAAGATTAATTAACAATCCAATGGTGAGAAAGGCTGTCATATTGCAGAAAGAGTGCATGTTTGTGATAGTAAATTTGCAGATGATGCTAAAGTGGGTGGTATCACAGACAGCGAAGAGGGTTATCAAAAAATACAATAGGATCTTGATGGGCTGGGCAAGTGGGCTGAGGAATGGCTAATGGAGTTTAATACAGATAAGTGCAAGACGTATCATTTTGGGACAGGACTTCTACAGTGAATGTTAGGGTTCCGGAGAGTTTTGTGGAGCAGAGGGGAAAGCTTTAATAGGAACCTGAGGGGCAATGTTTTCACTCAGTGGGTCATGGCAATATGGAATGATCTGCCAGAGGAGGTAGTTGAGGTACTGTAACAACATTTAAAAGACATTTGGACAGGTTCATGGATAGGAAAAGAGTTTAGAGGGATATTGGCCAAATGCGGCCAAATAGGACTAGTTTAGTTGGAACATCTTGGATGGTGTGGATGTTGGGCTGTATGACTAGCGTGGAATTTTACTCCAAGCTCACAGCTATATATTTCAGTATAAATTGTTCTTAAATTGAAAGTTTGGAATAATGGGTGGATTTGTGGAAATAGATTGGGGTGGCAGGGTGGCACAGAGGTCGCGTTGCTGCCTTACAGCGCCAGAGACCCAGGTTTGATCCTGACTATGGGTGCTGTCTGTATAGAGTTTGTATGTTTTCTTTTCTCCGGGTGCTCCATTTTCCTCCCACACTCCGAAGACAAACAGATTTGTAGGCTAATTGGCTTAGCTAAAATTGTAAATTGTCCCGCGTGTGTAGGATAGTGCTAGTCTATGGGGCGATCATTGGTCGGCATGGATTCGATGGGCCGAAGGGCCAGTTTCTGCACTGTATCTCTAAAGTCTAAAAATTGGGAGATCAGATTGAAAAATATGATGGTAGATGAGAGCTGGTAAACATATTGAGTGGGAATCCCATTATACAAGGGGCTTGGATGGGGTGGAATTTCTTAAGCACGTTCAGGAGAGTTTATTCTTATGCATTGTATTCTTATTTTTATATATTGATGCCCCAACTACTGACACTGGACGTCCTGTTGGGGAATCAGGTACAGTAAGTAACTGAAATAGGGGAGCACTTTGGGACTAGTGACCATGGTTCTATTGGTTTTAAAGTAGCTATAGACAAAGACAGGACTTGCAAGAAATAAAAAGCAAAGTGTTGGAAGAACTCAGCAGGTCATGCAGCATCTGTGTAGGGAAATCACAGCGCTAGAGATCCAGGTTCGATCCTGACTACAGATGCAGTCTGTGTGGAGTTTGCATGTTCTCCCTGTGACCTCATGGGTTTTTCTCCGGCTGCTCTGGTCTCCTCACACATCCCAAAGACGTGCGGGTTTGTAGGTTAATTGGCCTCAGTAAATTGCCCCTAAAGTGTAGGAAGTGGAGGCAAATGTGGGATAACATAGAACTAGTGTGAACGGGTGATCAATGGTTGGCGTTGGCCGATGGGCTTGTTTCAATGCTGCACCTCTAAACAACACTCTAACCAAGCTTTTTGTTTAAAATTGAAATTTTGGATAATAAGATGTGAAGCGCATTATTTAGTTAAAGATGTTGTGGTATTTGGTTACTTAATATTATAGTGTTGAAAAGTAGCCTGAGTAAACCATGTGGTAAATACACTGTGGAACCAAATGGAAAAAACTTGGGACCCTGTTTATGTTGACAACACAGTATGGGCAGCTGCGTTGAACTATTTATACACGGTTAAAAAGAAAGTGTGAAGGATAAATGTATAACTGCCGTAGACAATCACACAAATAAATTAAGATGCTGGAAATCAAACGAAAAATGGAAAGTGCTCATAGAAAGAACAGCTCATGTTTCAGATCATAGATTTTTAAAATTAAAACTGGGGAAAGAGAATCATAAGATAACAAAACATAGCAGCAGAATTAAGCCATTTGGCCCATCACGTCTGCTCCACCATTGGATCAGGGCTGATCTATCTTTCCATCTCAACCCCATTCTCCTGCATTCTCCCCATAACCCTTGATTCCCATCCTAATCCGAAACCTATCGATCTCCGCTTTATAAATTCCCAAAGTCCGATTCCAATAGGACAACGGGAATATAAAACTTGGCATTATCAAACTGTGCTCGGGCTGCGCCTGGAGTATGGTGTGCAGTTCTGCTCACACCATTGCAGGAAGGCTTTGGAGAGGGTGCAGAGGAGGTTTATCAGAACGCTGCCTGGATTAGAGGATATTAGCTTCAGGCAGAGGTTGGATAAACCTGGATAGTTTTCTCTGGAGCGTCAGAGGTTGAAGGGAAACTTGATAGAAGTATCCAACATTATGTGAGGAATAGATTGGATAGACAGATCCTTTTTTTCCCTATGATAGACTGGAGGGCATAGTTTTATGGCCAGAGAGGGGAAGTTTAAAGGAAATGTGTGGGGCAAGTTGATTTGTACAGAAAGAATTGGGTGACTGAAACGCACTGCCAGGGGTGGTGGTGGAGGCAGATATGATACAAACCTGGCACAATGGTGCAGTGGGAGAGACCCTGCTGTCTGCACAGATTTGTACATTCTCCTTGTGACCGCATGGGTTTTCTCCAGGTGCCCCGGTTTCCACCCGCACTCCAAAGACGCACAGGTTTGCAGGTTAATTGGCTTCGGTAAAATTGTAAATTGTCCCTAGTGTGAAGGATAGTGCTAGTGTATGGGGTGATCGCTGGTCAGTGCGGAGTTGGTGAGCCCAAGGGCCTGTTTCCGTGATGTATCGTGAAAGTCTAAAGTCTACTGAGTGGCAATAAAATTCCATTGAACTATTATTTCATGTTTAGTTTAGAGATACTGCGTGAAACAGGCCACGCTGATGGAACTCTACCACTGCGCCACAATGCCGCACTACCCAGCACAATAAAGCACATCTGAAGCTTTGTTTCATGTTCCCCATTACAAATGTGGGCTCTTAATTTTGCATTTATTCAGTTACCTTAATTTGAATTCCCCCAGCGGCCAGGGTGAGATTTGAAGGTATATTTTCAGACCATCAGTGCCAGATCTACGAGTTACTGCTCGGGTAATATACTCCTCTGCTGTTGTACCCTCAGCCCTGCACTGAATTGTGATGTCACGGTGTTGGGTTTTGCTTTATAATGGCATTAATTGTAATTGGATGAATTGCAAAGAGCCTCGGGATATTTTTACTGTGTGAAAGGCTCAATCTATATCATTAGAGGTTGTGTGTGAAGGTAGTAAATTGCCCTCATGACAGCAGGGAGGAGTAATATCTGTGCTATAATTGGCATTTGTTCTCAGTGGAAATATGATGTGGTGATCAACAGGGTGTGAAATATTCTCGCTGCACTCGAATAAAACGCTTCACTGAAAACCTTGTAAACCAGGAAAACAATGCGATTTCTCCTGCCCCTGGGAACTGAGGCTAATGTAGAGTGCCTACCCTGCTGATAATTCAAGGAGTGTGTGTGACCAGCCTTCTGTTTCCTCGAACATTCGGAGAAAAAAAAAACCCTCAAACATAAACAAAAGTGTTTTCTTAAATTCTCTGGACGAGGACAGGAGGAACTGCAGATGCTGGAATCTTGAGCAAAGAACCAAGTGCTGGAGGAACTCTCTCCACAGATGCTGCCTGAGCAAAACGCCCTTTAGCCCAGCGATCCCATGCTGACCAAGGTGCCCCACGAATACTAGTCCCACCAGTCCGCCTTTTACCCATATCCTGCTACACCTTTCCTATCTGTATACCTATCCAAATGGCTTTGAACATAGGTCAGATAACATCTCTGAAGAACATGGATAGGTGACGTTACAGGTCAGGGTCCCTTTTTCAGACTGATTGGAGAGTCGGAAAAGCTTCTGTGGGGGGAATGGACAGGCGATGATTCGGGTTGGGACCCTTCTTCAGTCTGATGGATTAGGAGGGAGCAAGTTGGAAAAGAGACGTGGGGCAGGACAAAGCCTGGCAAGTGATGGGTGGAAGAAGGAACTGCAGGTGCTGATATACACTGAACATAGACAAAAACGTCTGGAGTAAGGCAGCATCTCTGGAGGAAAGGAATAGGTGACGTTTTGGGTTGAGAGCCTCCTTGAGAAGTGATAGGTGGATACAGGTAGGGGGATTTAGATTGGCGCACATCCTATTCTCTCCTGATCTGCGACCATTTTCTCTAAGTTACCTCTTGAGCCTTTGTTATTTTCTCCACCCATCTGCTAAACAATCCCACCCTCACCTCATTCAAACCATCATAGTGCCTCTTCTCTCCTTATCCCACAATTTGTCTTTTCATCACTAGCTTTGTCCAACCATCTGTGAATAACCCCCCCCCCCCCCCTCACCTGTATCCACCTATCACTCGCCAGGGTTTGTACCGCCCCTACTACGCTTCCAGCTTCCTTAACCCCCTCCCCCCCCCCCCCCCCCCCCAGCCCGACTACAATCAGTCTGAAGAAGGATCCAGTCCCAAAGCATCATCTATCCATGTCCTCCAATTATGCTGCTTGACCTGTTGAGATACTCCATCACTTGGTGTTTTTTTTTGTAAACTGGCATCTGCAGTTCCTCACATCCACCTATCACTCAGGTGACACAGTGGAGCAGCGGTAGAGTTACAGTGCCTCACAGTGCGAGAGACTCGGGTGCGATCCTGACTTCGGGTGCTGTCTGTACGGAGTTTTACGTTCTCCCTGTGACCATGTAGGTTTTCTCCGGGTGCTCCGGTTTCCTCTCACATGCCAAAGACGTGTGCGTTAGTGGGTTAATTGGCCTCTGCAAATTGAAAATTATCCCTAGTGTGTAGGATAGTACTAGCGTATGGGGTGATTGCTGGTCGGTGCGGACTCGGTGGGCCAAAGAGCCTGTTTCTGCGCTGTATCTCTAAAGTCCAAAGAAAAGCAAACATTAGCAACATTTCCCTGCATATTTCCATCTGTAAAGTAAAGACTTGTCAGGTTTTGCCTCACGCCTTCATCTCCCTTCCAACTTTCTCTCATTCCCTACTCCGTCAGTCCAAAGGGTCCGACGTGAAACGTCGCCTGTCCATTCCCTCCACAGATACTGCCTGACCCTCTTAGTTCCTCCAGCACCTTGTGTGTGTAATGTTTATTCACTGATGGCATCTGAGCTTTGTAAGCAAGGCCTCAAGGCCTGCATTCACTAGCCATCCCCAAACAGCCCTGAGGCGTTGTGGCCCTCTGACTTGTTTTACTGCAGAAACAAAGAATTGCAGATACTGGTTTAGAACTACAAAGTGCTGGAGTATATCAGCAGGTGAAGCAGCATCTCTGGAGAAAAAGGATGGGTGACGTTTCGGGTTGCGACCCTTCTTCATTCCGGGCCATCAGCATTTTTAAAAAAAAAGGGAAATTGGCCAAAATGGGGAGTTGCCTCAACACAACTCTCTCATGATGGTGGATGTCAGAGCCAACGGATGATAGTCATTAAGGCACTCTGCTCCACCTGGACTCACACCTATTCCTCTCCTCCCCTCCCACCCACATTCCTTGCCCTAGCTTCACAATTCACGACTCTTCAATCCTTATGTCTCACACCTTCTGCCTTTTCATCTCTGGCCTTTGTCCAACCATCTACCTATCAAAACCTCCCTCACCTGTATCCACTTACAGGCTTTGTCCTGCTCCCACCTCACTTCCATCTTCCTCCGCCCCGACTTCACAGTCAGTCTGAAGAAGGGTTCTGACCCAAAACGCCTCCTATCTGTGTTCTCCAGAGATGTTACCTGGCCTGTGTTAAAAGACATTTGGACAGGTATACAGATAGGAAGGGTGTAGAAGGACATGGGCCAACCGCGGACAGGTGGGACCAGCATGCGTGGGCACCTTGGTCAGCAAGGGCAAGCTGGGCCGAAGGGCCTGTTTCCATGCTGTATGACTCCATGACCCTATGACGCACAGAGTTACTCCAGCGCTTTGTGTCGTTCTTTTCTAACCCCAGCTCCCCAGCCCAGGAGATCTGGTCTTGTTTATCAACCTCTTGCATGGGATTTTGTCAAAAGCCTGATGTAAATCCAAACATACCACATCCGCCCAGATTTATTTCGCTCGTCACATCCGAGAAAAATCCCTGCAGATTAATCAAACGAAATTTTCTTTTCTAAACTGATACCAACTCTGCTCAAACTCCTATTCTTTTTCTGTCTTTCTATTCTGTTTTTTTTTGTAAACCAGCATCTGCAGTTCCTTGTTTCTATACCTGACCTTAGTTGTTGCTTTGATACCATGTTACTTGGTTCTCTAGGTACTATTGTTATGTCCTGTCTCATCGAAAGAAGCTATTCAACTGTAATCCATACTGGCAGCTGGAGTCTGTAGGAAAGTAGAAACAAGGACACAAAGTTTAGTTTAGTTTAGAGATACACTGCAGAAACAGGTCTTTCTGACCACTGAGCGTGCCACCCAGCAGTCACCCCGTACACTAGCACTACCCGACACGCTAGGAACAATTTACAGAGACCTAATAACTGACAAACCTGGATGGTGGGAGGAAGTCACTGGTCGGTGCAGTCTCTGTGGGCTGAAGGGCCTGTTTCCATGCTAAACTAGGATGCAGATTGCAAAGCCAGAGGGAGGAAATTAGCAAGGAACTGCCGATTGCCGGTTTACACAAAAAGACACAGAGTGCTGGAGTAACTCAGCAGGACAGGCAGTATCTCTGGAGGACAAAGATAGTCATTATGTGTCCTTCAGCCTGAAGAAGAGTTCTGACCCGAAACGTCACAAATCCATGTTCTCTCGAGTCAGTTGGTGGACTGGGTGGGTTAGGAGGCTGTAGTGTCCACAGCAGGCCAGCAGAGGACATCATTGTCCCATCCCATCAGCCAAATTCAGGAGCTGATTTAACCCAGCATAGTTTAGTTTATCTGCTGGGTTAGATTGTGGATTCAGAATGAAAGCGGGGCCTGGGAGATTTTCCAGAATGTTCTTGCCTCGACCCTCGAGGACAGATTCACAGCAAACACATGACATGTGGAGTGTGCACTAATTAATTCACTGGGGATGGACCAGGGATGGCGTGTAGCAACAGGGTTGTGCATTTGTATTTGCATTTTCATTTACTAACCTTGCAGAGATTTGTAACTGTAATCCAGCCCAACACACAGACTAGACTCCCCACTCCATCTTTACTTCACGCTGCCTCGGAAAAGCAGCTGACATAATGCAAGATGTCCCACCCTGGTCGTTCCTCCTTCTCCCTGCTCCCATCAGGCAGAAGGTACAGAAGCTTGAAAGCGTGCACCACCAGACTGAGGAACAGCTTCGTTCCCTCTATTATCAGACTTCTGAATGCTCCTTCCATAAGCTTGGGAACTGTCCGATTCCCCTCTACCCCATTGCGGACTTTAGACTTTGTCTCTGGAACCGATGCGCTACAATGCTGAGAACTATATTCTGCACTCTGTATCTTCCCCTTTGCTCTCTATCTATTGTACATGAGTTTGAACTGATTGTATCTATGTATGGAATATCTGATCTTTTTGGATAACAAGTAAAACAAAGCTTATCACTGTACCTCAGTACACGGGACATTAACAAACCTGAACCTGATTAAAAGTTGATGGATGGTAAATTACCGAGTTGTTTGCAGAGGAGATGTTAACCCCTCCTCCAAGTATCACCATACCTTCAGTTACCAAACCCTCAAGATCTGTAATTCCCATCTTGGTATTGGTTTGTTATTGTCACACATACTGAGATCCAATGAAAACATTTGTGTGCTATCCAGTGAATCCATACTGTACTTGATGTACTACACATCTTGAACTTCTTTTACGCACTCTCTCAATCTCACTCTTCCTGTGTGGAATGAGCTTCCAGTGGAAGTGGTGGAGGCAGGTTCGATTTTATCATTTAAAAATAAATTGGATAGGTATATGGACGGGAAAGGAATGGAGGGTTATGGTCTGAGTGCAGGTAGATGGGACTAGGTGAGAGTAAGTGTTCGGCATGGACTAGAAGGGCCGAGATGGCCTGTTTCTGTGCTATAATTGTTATATGGTTACATAAGGAGACCAGCTTCATAACACTGATTTCCTTTCGCTAAGTTATTGGACATCTATCCAAGGTTAGATCCTAGTGTGTCCTGGCCTGATTGTTTGAGAATTATCTTGCAACAGTGTAAATTGTACATTTTGATAAGTATGCAGGATAGTGCTTGTGCAGGTGATCGATGGTGGGTTGAAAGGCCCGTTTCCACGCTGTATCTCTTGTCTAAAGTAAAGTCTAAGCATTTCATAAGGTCATAAGGTTCATTTATTGTCAAATACACCAATTGGTGCAGTGAAATTTCACTAGCCAGGTCAGTCATACAATTTAAAAAAGCAACAGAATCAAAAAACACATAATAACATAAACATCCATCACAGTGACTCCTAACATTCCTCATTGAACCATCCTACCAAGGGATTGGACACACTAGATGCAGGAAAAATGTTCCCGATGTTCGGGGAGTCGGGACCAGGGGCCACAGTTTAAGAATAAGGGGTAAGCCATTTAGATCTGAGATGAGGACAAACCTTTTCACACAGAGAGTTGTGAATTTGTGGAGTTCTCTGCCTCAGAAGGCAATGGATGCCGATTCACTGGATGCATTCAAAAGAGAGTTAGATAGAGCTTTTAAGGCTAGAGGAATCAAGGGGGGAGAAGGCAGGAAGGCGGTACTGATTGGGGATGATCAGCCATGATCACATTAAATGGTGGTGCTGGCTCGAAGAGCCGAATGGCCTACTCCTGCACCTATGTCTATGTGTCTTTGTAACGAGAGAGCAGTCCTGAGCTACCATCTACCTCTCGGGAGACCCTCAGATTACAGGGTTACAGGGTTACAGGGTTTCCTTTATTGTCATTCAGACCGAAGTCTGAACGAAATTTCGTGCCTGCAGTCATACATACATACAATACAATAAAAAACAACAATAAACACATATTAACATCCACCACAGTGAGTCCACATAGCACCTTCTCACTGTGATGGAGGCAAAAGTCTTAGGGCTGCAGTCTCTCCCCTCCTCTTCTCTCTCTGCGCTGAGGCGATACCCCACCGGGCGATGTAGCAAACAGTCCCGCGGCTCAAACACCGCGGCCCCGGGGTGGTCGAAGCTGCCGTCCACCAGTCCTGCTGACACAGCCGCTGGCCCGCGGCCGAACCCCGGACTCAGGCCACCGCCGCCAGAACACAGTCCCAGCCACCGGAGCACCGTTCCAGCCCCGAGCCGGATCGCCCTCACGTGAGTGCCGTTACTGTCTCAGCCTCGCGCCAGGCCGCCCCGACTTGGGCGCCGCTCCTCCCTCGGGCTGGGCCGCCCCGACCGGGCGCCGCTCCTCCCTCGGGCTGGGCCGCCCCGACCGGGCGCCGCTCCTCCCTCGGGCTGGGCCGCCCCGACCGGGCGCCGCTCCTCCCTCGGGCTGGGAACGCCGTACCTCCCCGAGCTCGGCCACTCCGACGGGAGCACCGTTCCTTCCTCGGGCCGGCCGTCCTCACGGGAGCGTCACAGCCCCTCACGGAAGCCCCGTTCCAGCCCCGAGCCGGGCCGCCCTCACGGGAGCGAGTCCTGGCGGGCTCTGCCTCCTGAGCCTCGAGGTCGCCAGCACCATTAGGCCTCAGTGCAGACGGAGGCAGAGAAGGGGAATACGACAAAAAAGTCGCATTCCCCCGCAGGGAGAGACAGCAAGCCCCGTTTCAACCCCCCCCCCCCCACCAAAACAGAAACTAAAAAACCAAAACTAGACTAACCAAAAACGAAAATAAACAACACAAAAAAACACAAAACAAACAGGACTGCCGGAGAGCCGCTGCAGCCAGAGCCGCGCCGACACAATGATGGCAGGAGAATGGGGTTGAGATAGGAAAATAGATCAGCCATGATTGAATGGTGGAGTAGACTTGATGGGCTGAACGACCTAATTCTGCTCCAATAAAATGAATTTATGAACTAATTGGCTTCGGAAAAAAGGGGTCAATTGTCCCTAGTGTGTAGGACAGTGGCAGTGTACGTGGTGATGGCTGGTCAGCGCTGGACTTGTTGGGCAGAAGGGCCTGTTACCGCGCTGTATCTCTAAAGTCTAAAGGCTGAACCCTGCGGAGTATTTCCAAGATTTTGAGATTTAAGCATTCAAAGATTCAAGGAACCGCAGGTGCTGGTCTACACAAAATAAGGACACAAAGTTCTGGAGTAATTCAACGGGTCAGGCAGCATCTGTGGAAGGAATTGACAGACCACGTTTTAGGTCTTCAATCTGATGGGAGTGGGGGGGGGGGGGGGGTAAAGATGGTAGGGAGTGCCTGTTGCTCCATTTTACAACTAGATCAAGATGTGGTCCACTGGGAAACGTCTCCTCACTGGAACAACACCACAGAGGCCACAGTCTCTCTCTCTCTCTCTCTCTCTCTCTCGAGCACAATCCCAAGTGTCAGTGAGCGGAGAGATGGGCTGCTCAGCTCTCCCTGCCTGAGCCGCAGCTGCAGGTTTGGGTTGTTGATCAACACGGGTGGAAGACAGCCGTGCAGGTTGCGTTGGAGTGAAGCAGGGTGCTGTCTTTGTGGCAGTGGGATTACGCCACATCCCCCACCCCCTCTGGTACACGGCACCCACCAAACTCGGCCACTCTGCACGGGTTTTAGAACAGGGTTACCCTCCATCAACTGAGCCTGGAGCGATGCAGCTACCTGTCCCAGGTGAGTCCGTCTTGTTTTGTCGTGCTGTAGAAGTAGAGGTGTTTCCATCCAGTGTTATACAGCAACAGAACTGTTCCCACCAGTACTGTACCCCAGTGTTATACAGCAATAGACCCATCCCCACCAGTACTACACCCCAGTGTTATACAGCAATAGACCCATCCCCACCAGTACTACACCCCAGTGTTATACAGCAATAGACCCATCCCCACCAGTACTACACCCCAGTGCAAAACAATGTGGAAGCAGGCCCATCGGCCCACCGAGTCTACGGCACCCAGTGATCACCTATCATTGCAGTTCCTTCCTACACAACGATCACCGATACACCAGTTAAAACTATACACACTATGGGACAATTTAAAACTAAACTAAACACAGAGGGCAGGATGATTGCATCAATGTTACACCAAAGCTACTTTATCAACTTGGAAAGATGATTTGGGCTGAATTCAATCTGTTGTTCCTCAAGTGGACACAAGAGGGTAGCAGAGGTTTAGTTTTGGGTTCCACTTCTTCTTCTTGCGTATGGCGTGCACAGCCTAAAGTTGTAGGACAACTTGTCCTATTTGATCTTATTTGATTGTGCACACTGGGTTGATTGCATTTGTCGAAACAGGGCGGACCACGTGAAGGTTGCAATCTCCCACCCCCGTTTTGGGTTCAACAGATGGTGATATCATGGCATGACTATAAATAGGGAGACACAAGGAACTGCAAGGATGCTGCTTTACCAGAAAAAGACACAATGTGCTGGAGTAATTCAGAGGGTCAGGCAGCACCTTTGGAGAACATGGGTAGGGCGTTTTGGGTCGGGATCATTTTTCCAACAGATGGGGAGAGTCTAGAACTAGAGGTCATAAACTCAGAATTAAAAGACGTTCTTTTAGGAAGGAGATGAGGAGAGACTTCTTTAGTCAGAGGGTGGTGAATCTGTGGAATTCTTTGCCGCAGAAGGCCATGGAGACCATGTCAGTGGATATTTTTAAGGCAGAGGTAGATAGACTCTTGATTAGTATGGGTCAGAGGTTATGGGGCGAAGGCAGGAGAATGGGGTTACGAGAGAGAGAGAGATAGATCAGCCATGATTGAATGACGGAGTAGACATGATGGGCCGAATGGCCAAATTCTACTATTCCTTGTGACATAATCTTGTGAGAGAGGAGAGGGAAAGGGTAGGGCATGAATTGGCATGTGATAGGTGAAAAAGGAAAAAAAACAACAAACTGCAGATACTGGTTTACGAAAAAAAGACACAAAGTGCTGGATTAACTCAGCGGGTCAAGCAGCATCTCTGGAGAACATGGATAGGTGATGTTTCAGTTCAGGACTTGTCTTCAGACGTACTGGAAACCTATCCATGTTCTCCAGTGATGCTGCCTGACCTGCTGAATTACTACTTTAGGCCTTTTTATGATTTAAGAGGGCAGAAAGGAGCTTGTCCAATGTCATACAGAGTGGAAACAAGCCCTTTGGCCCAACTTGCCCACACCAGCCAACATGTCCCACTACACTAGTCCCACCTGCCTGTGTTTGGCCCATATCCCTCCAAACCTGTCCTGTCCATGTCCCTGTCCAAATGTTTCTTAAACATTGCTATAGTGCCTGCCTCAACTTCCTCCTATGGCAACTTGTTCCATACACTTGCCATCCTCTGTGTGAAAAACACAAATCATGCATAAACCAGACAGTGTGCATAAATCATAATAAATTGCAATATAATTTACATAAATCACACAACTTCTGCAAGGCAATAAAAAGAAAAGACGAGTGCAAGAATGAGCAAGACATTAGTGCAAAACACAAGGTGAAAACAAGTGGAAGAGCAGATCTGTAGTGTTCCGTTGCCGAGATATGATTAGGGTCGTGGGGGTCGGCGCAAGAACCCGATGGTTGTAGTAAAGTAACTGTCCCTGATCCTGGTGGTGTGGGACTTCAGGCTTCTGACATCTTCAGCGCATATGATGAGAGTGAACGATTAGAACATAGAACAGTGCAGCACAGGAACAGGCCCTTCGGCCCACAATGTCTGTTCCAAACATGATGCCCAGTTATACTGATCACATTTGCCTGTACATGATGCATATCCTTCTATTCACTACACTGCCATGTGCCTATCTGAAAGCCCCTTAAACACCCCTATCGTATCTGCCTCCACCACCACCACCACCAATGTGTTCCAGGCTCCCGTCACTCTCAGTGTAAAAAATCTTGTCCGGCACATCTCCATTAAACTTCCCCCCTCTCACCTTATAGCTATACCCTCTCGTGTTGGACATTTCCACCCTGGGAGAAAAGTTCTGACCGTCTATCCTCGTGAGTTTAGTTTAGTTTAGCTTAGAGACGCAGCGTGGAAACAGACCAGACAGTCCACCAAGTCCACAAAAACCAACAATCACTGCTACTCTCGTTCTATCCTACACATTATCTATGGTATCCCACTTTCACATCCACTCCCTACACACTAGGGACAGTTTACAATTTGCAGACGCCCAATTAACCTGCAAACCTGTGCATCTTTGGGATGTGGGAGGAAACCGGAGCACTCGAGGGTAACCCATGTGACACAGAGAGAACATGCAAACTCCACAAAGGCAACACCCGTGGTCAGGATCGAACCTGGGCCTCTGGCCCTGTGTGGCAGCAACTCTACCACTGCGCCACTGTGCCGATCTGATTCATCCCAATAGACAATAGGTGCAGGAGTAGGCCATTTGGCCCTTCGAGCCAGCACCACCATTCAATGTGATCATGGCTGATTGTCCCGATGAGTTCTGTACAATCTTACCTCAGCAACAGAACACTATGTATGACCTCTTGCACTACAATAGATTTGTTTTCAAATGCAATTTGTTTCTACCAGCACTATCTTTTTAACTGTGGTGTGAGTTATGCTAATTATATTATAATATATGCAAGTTTATAATTTATGTAGAATTTATGTTTTTGTGTGTTGTCTGGGTCTATTTGCCTTTGATGCTGCTGCAAACAAGCGTTTCATTGTACCTGTGCCTGAGATGTGATCTTGCATTGTATAATTGGCAATTAATTGATTTGGATTTCCACCTAATATGAATGAATGAGGAGAGATTTACTGCATGAGCTTTTATAAACAGAAGGAATGCATGGGAATGGATTTGATGTTTCAAAGGGGTTACAACTTATGTTTCTCTTGGTTAGACACAAGTGTAACTCAGCAGGTCAGGCAGCATCTCTGGGGGAAAAAAACAAAACGTCGCCCATCCTTTTTTTCCAGCGATGCTGCCTGACCCACTGAGTTACACCAGCATTTAATGCCCATCTTCAGTATAAACCAACATCTGTAGTTCCATTCTGCACATGTTTCTCTTAGAGTTTTGCACTGCCCACTAAAGCACTCTGCCACATGACAACAGGCCCTTCGGCCAAACTCATCCTTGACATTGAGGGTATCTACCAGAGCTAGTCCCATTTGCCTGCACTTGGCCCGCATCCTTCTAAACCTTTTCGAACACTAAAAGGGCAGCAGAGAAGCAGAGCTGTTGGAGCTGCTGCCTCAAAAAGCCAGAGACCTGGGTTCGATCCTGACCTCGGACGTTGTCCGTGTGGAGTTTGAACGTTCTCCCCGTGACCGCGAGGGTTTCCTCTGGGTGTTCTGGTTTCCTCCAATATCCTAAAGACGTGTGGGTATGAAGGTTAACTGGCCTCTGTAAATCTCACTTAATGTGTAGGGGAGTTGATGCGAAAGTGGGAAAGTGATGGGTTATCGTTGATTGGCATGGACACGATGGGCTGAAGGGCCTTGTTTCCATGCTGTATCTCTGAACTAAACTAAAAACAGCAGCAGATTTAAACGACTTGGCTGATCCATGTGATCTCAGTATTCCCGTGATTGGTGGCAAGATAGCAAGCACAGCCACCCACACACAATGTTCCTGAGCTACCAAAATGAATTTTAATTATTGGAAAAAACTGCCTGAAAATCGGGTGCTAGTTTGTGCCTGGCTTTGTATGGAGAGTATTGTGGCCTTTAATTACCTAAGCTTCAGACAACATTTCACGAGAATGAAGGGGGTCCTGCGGGGGGGGGGGGGGGGGGGGACTGCAGAAAAAGAAGGGGGAAGCGGGCGAGGGGATCGAACTGGGACCCAGTGGGTTGGGTGTGGTGGCTCGAAGGGCCGAATGGCCTACTCCTGCACCTATTGTCTATTTAATAGGAATCTGAGGGGAGACTTTTCCCACACAAAGCGGGTGGGTATATGGGGCGAGTTACCAGAGGAGGTAGTTGAGGCAGATACTATAACAGCATTTAAAAGACATGGATAGGAAAGGTTTAGAGAGATATGGGCCAAATGCAGGCGCGTGGGAGTAGTGTAGATGGTGATTGGGTAGGTTGGCTTGAAGAGCCTGTTTCATTGCTGTAGGATTCTGTGACTCCAATCACTTGTTTTAAAGCAGGAACAGGCTCATCAGAGAGCAGGAAGTGTGACCAATTTATTAGTTTCAAGCAAGGGCATTCAGCCGATAAAAGTGATCAATGAGAGCCAGAGGAAGGAGTTTTGGGTCCTGTTTTGGGTGCCAGGTTCTCTATCCTACAGTCCCCACCTGTCAGAAAACAGTGGTATTTTTGCCAATTAATATCTAGTCTTGGCTGCGGTAGATCCAAATATAGTGGAATCACTGTCATTTATACCACTGTACTGCTGCTGGTGGAGCTGCTGCCTCACGTGAGCTGGCTTCAGGCCTCATCTCTCGGGTGCAGTCTGAGTGTGAGGAAGCTGTACATTCTCCCTGTAACCGCGTGGCTTTCCTCCCACACCAAAACAGCAACAGGTTTAATTGGCCGCTGTGCATTGCCTCGAGTGCGTAGGCGAGTGGTGGAATCTAGGTGGCATAATGGAAAGTGGGTGGATAATGGGTAAAGGGAAAATCAGTAGTGAATGGAATCTAGCAGTTTGCTGGCATCGAATCCCTGGTCTGAAATGAATTGTTAGATATGTCATGAGAAAAATATGGACATTTTGGGTGAGAAGCATTGATTAATTGATTTAACATTATTGTTCATACAATTTTGACTTCATTACATTTTATATCTTCTGAGATGTTGACTGCACCAATAGGATTATATCCTCTAACTGCATAGGAGGTTATGATTCTGTATGGAAAGGCGGCATAACCTCCTAGCAGGTAGATCTGCTGCCTCACGGTGCCAGAGACCCGGGTTCAATCCTGACCTCGGATGCTGTCCGTGGGTGGAGTTTGCACGTTCTCCCCCTGTGACCGCATGGGTTTCCTGCGGGTGTTCCGGTTTGCACCCACATTCCAAAGACGTGCAAGTGTGTAGGTTAGTAAATTGGCTCTCTGTAAACTGCCCCTAGTGTGTCGGGAGTGAATGAGACAGTGGGATAACATAAAAGTACGATCACAGCTTTTGCTTTAGAACTCCATCCAAGACCGCAGAGAGTTGTGGACACAGCCCAGGCCATCACACAAGTCACAGGCCAACCTTCACGCAGCCGTGGCAAGGCCACCAACATAATCAAGGACGAGTCTCAGCCTGGACACTCCCTCTTCTCCCCTCCCTCCAATTAGGCAGGAGGTACAGAAGTGTGAAAACTCACACCTCCAGATTCAGGGACAGTTTCTTTCCAGCTGTTATCAGGCAACTGAACCAAATCTCTCACCAACTGGAGAGCAGACCTGACCTCTCATCTGTGCCCCCGTCCCACTTAGGAAACCTGAAGTGGCGCAAAGTCTCCAGAGGTTTCCGTTCAGGTTTCCTAAGTGGGACAGCGGGAATAACTCTTTAGAAAACTTGAACCATGTTTAATCAGACTTTTATGGACTTTATCTTGCACTAAACGTTATTCCCTTTATCACGTATCAGTACACTGTGGACGGCTCGATTGTAATCACGCATAGTCTTTCCACTGGTGCACAAAAATGCTGTAGAAACTCAGCGGGTGCAGCAGCATCTATGGAGCGAAGGAAATAGGTAACGTTTAGGGCCGAAACCCTTCTTCAGACTGAGTCTTTCCACTGACTGGATAGCACGCAACAAACGGCTTTTCGCCATATCGCGGTACAGGTGACGATAATAAACCAAAGTAAACTAACCAAGTGTGAACGGGTGGTCGGCGTGGGCTGAAGGGCCTGTCTCCACGCTGTGTATTTCAATCAATCAATCAATAAGATTGATGGAAGATAGACACAAAAAGCTGGAGTAACTAAAAAAAAGCGGAACTCGACCGCGAAGACCCGAAACTCCAGAGATGCTGCCTATTCCGTTGAGTTAGTTACTCCAGCTACCTTCGGTTGAAACAAGCATCAGCAGTTCCTTCTTACACAGATTTACAGACGTGTTGCGACTGCGTGTCTCGTCAGGATCAGCAGTTTGTGCTTGTTGTCCTCCGGACTTTGTGAAAAGTGTGAAGCCCCGGTCACACGACAAAGCAAAGAGTGGACAAAGCCGGAGTCTGGTCCGTGGTGTGCATCTCAATTGAGATTGTCTAGACAGTGTTGGAATGTCCTCTCCGTCGTGCTGATCACATTAGGAATAGGGGAATCGAGAACCAGAGGACATCGGTTTAGAGAGAGCGAGAGAGAGAGAGAGAGAGAGAGAGGGAGGGGGGGGGGGGGGAGGTTTGATAGGAATCTGAGAGACAACCTTTTCACACAAAGGGTGGTTGGTGTATGGAACGAGCTGCCAGAGGAGGCAGGTGCTATGGCAACGTTTAAGTAACATTTCGACAGGTACATGGATAGGGCAGGTTTGGAGGGAAATGAACCAAACGCAGGCAGATGGGACTAGTGTAGATGGGGCATGTTGGGCGGCGTGGGCAAGTTGGGCCGAAGGGCCTGGTTCCGTGCTGTGAGACTCTGTGACAAGTCCACAGGCACCGGCCTTCCCCGTCTTACCATTGCAGTGGTACCCAGTCATACAACACCTTCACACTGGCCACTTGTCACATTCTGGCCTGCTATTGACCCCTGGTACATTCAAGTATCGTCTTCCTTTCAGCAGCCCCTGGCACTGAGGTCCATTTGCTCCCCCTCCAGTCCTTAGGTGTGAATTCACTCGGGTTAGAGTCATACAGCACTAATGGGCGGCACAATGGTGCAGTTACTGCCTCGCCGAGACCTGAGTTTGATCCTGACTACCGGTGCTGTCTATGGATTTGTACATTCTCCCTGTTTCCATGTGGGTTTTCTCCGGTTTCCTCCCACGCTCGTGATTTGTATAATTAATTAGCTTCGGTACAAATTGTAAATGTTGTCTCTAGTGTGTGTAGGATAGTGCTCGTGCACGGTGGGCCGAAGGGCCTGTTTCCGTGCTGGCTCTCTAAAGTTTAAAGTCTAAAACAGGCCCTTCAGCCCAACTAAACATTTCACCATTTACCCTGCATCTGTACACTGTGGACAACTTCATTGTAATCATGTATAGTCTTTCCGATGACTGGACATCACGCGACAATCTTTGTACCTCGCTACACGTGACAATAAAAAAACGAACTAACTTTATCCATAGCGACCAAGTTGCCCCATGTAAACAAGTCCCATTTACCCACATTTTGCCAACAGGCGTCTTAACCTTTCCTATTCATGTACCTGTCCAAATGTCTTTTCAATGTTGTTATAGAACCTGCCTCAACTACCTCCTCTGGCAGCTCCTTCAAAGTACCCACCACCCTCTGAGTGAATAAAGTTGCCCCATCAGGTTCCCATTAAATATTTCCCCCTCTCACCCTAAAGCTATGGTGTCTGGTTCTTAAGTTCCTGAGATGCTGACTGGCCCGCTGAGTTACTCCAGCACTTTGTGTCTTTCATAGGAACATAGAAAAATGTGCAGGAGGAGGCCTTTAGGCCCTTCGAACCAGCACCGCCATTCATTGTGATCATGGCTGATAGTCCCCAATCAATAACCCGTGCCTGCCTTCTCCCCATATCCCTTGATTCCACTAGTCCCTAGAGTTCTATCTAACTCTCTCCTAGACAGTTGATTTGCAGAGGAAGGGTTGAGAGGGCTATGGTCCAAATACAGGCAAATGGGACTTGGCCGGCACGCACAGTCCTTTATCCATTGGGTAATCTTGTCAGGGTAAATCTTCCGTTACCGAGTCGGAATTGTGGGCGATCAGAGCCCACATCCGCCTCCTCCCGTGACCCAGATGTAACTCTCTGATTCACGATTAAAAACTAAACGGTGCTTTCATGCACGCTGCGTCGGTCCTCTGTCAACCTTGGCACTGAGGGCGGCGGAGCGGTAGAGTTCCTGCCTTACAGCGCCAGAGACCCGTGTTCGATCCCGACCAGGTGCTGTTCGTATGGAGTTTGTGCGTTCTCCCTGTGATCGCGTGTTTTTTTTCTCCGGTTGCAAAGGTTCCCCTCCACATACTCCAAAGACGTACAATTTTGTAGGTTAATCGGCTTCTGTAAATTGTAAATTGTCCCTAGTATATAGCATAGTGCTGGTGTCCGGGGTGATCGCTGGTCGGCGCGGACTCAGGCGGCCCGTTTCTGCGCTGTTTCTCTAAACCAAACTAACAAACTAAAGCAATAATTTCCACCCGGTAGATCACAGCAAAATCATCCGATCAGAGTTAAAAGTAAAATATAACTAAATCTCAAAAAGAGTCTGGAGAAATGTCACCTCCCATGTTTGAATCCCAGTTCACCCGAGATGCTGCCTGGACCCGCTGCGTTACTCCAGCACTTGGTGACTTCTCGTAAACCACCATCTGCAGCTCCTTGTGTCTAGGTTTAAGCAATTTTTCAAGTTAGAGACGCGAGGAACTGCAGATGCTAGTTTACAAAAATAAATACACAGTCCTGTAGTGACTTCAGTCTGAAGAAGGGTGCCGATCCGAAACGTCACCTATCCGTTCTCCACAGACGCTGCCTGACCCGCTGAGTCACTCCAGAACTTGGTGCCCCTTTTTCCCCCCTGTAAACCAGCATCTGGAATTCCTTGAATCTTTGAATTTTTAAATCTCCAAATGTTGGAAATACCCCGTAGGTTTCGGCCAGTCCTAGTGAGGCGGGGAGAGAGAGAGAGAGTTGACATTTCGGTTCAATGTCCTGTCCGGCGGTGGAGCTGTCTGACTTGCGCTTTCTCCGTTACTAAAAGCGCTCAGCATCTGCAGTATTTAACTTTGGGGGTTCGTCTTCCAGCGAATTAAACACCCAACGTGTGTATGTATCTCCCTGTGGCGGTCCTTTCCGTCCGCGGACTGTGGTGTAGGGTGTGTGACAGGTTATGTCTATGTGATGGGATCACTGTGTGTGTGTGTGTGTCTGTGTCTGTGTGTGTGTGACTCTCCCAGGCTTCTGTGCTAGAAATCTTATACGTGTCCCATTCTTCCTCGGCTGGCGTGTGCGTGCCTGGATGGGGAAGGAGGGATGAGAGTGGTGAAGAGAGTGGGGGTGGAGAGGGATCTAAGTAAGGAATTGATTCCAAGATTGGGATGAGAATAGTGATTTTTTTTTTTGCCCGGCGCCGCTGCAGTTCTCCTCTCTGCCTTTTGGCACCTGCCTCTGTCACGGTTGCTTCATCCGAATCTCACTCACGTACAATTGCGTAGCAACGCCGGGAGAGAGAGAGAGAGAGAGAGAGCTGCGAAAATAAAAGGGCAAGACGAGACGGGACAGGAGCGGAAAAGCTTTGTGTCGGCAGCGGAGGCTGCGGCACCCTTTCCTTGCCAAGAACCGTCTTTGATTTGTCCAAGATGCCACGGAGCGGCCCACGGCTAGCCGTTTCTGTAGTCGACTTCTGAAACCGGTCCCCGGATTCAATGCGCTTTTGAGGAACTCCGATCTCGGGATTACACCTGGGGCTGCCCGCCATCTGGAGGACAAGAAGTTGGGAGATCTCACCAAACCAACTAGGTCCAAAGGAGCTCAACTGAACCCGACCGTGTCCATCCGAGGTCAATTTAACCCAAGCAGGTCCAAGTGAGGTCTGCTGAACTCACATTGGTCCAACCGAGGTTAGCAGAACCCAACCTGGTCCATCGGAGATCATCTCAATTTAACCAGGTCCACCCGAGGTCCGCCTCGTTCCATCCAGGTGCAGCCAAGGTCTGCCACAACCCCAGGAACTATGCGTGATCCCACCTAGCGGAGTTGCCGTGCCCGGATCGGCGCGGAGGATGTCCAGGGATAGCATCGCTCACACACCCGTGTACACCGCCCCGGACTGCAGCCAGGACCCGCTCTGATGGACGCGGGGTGGGCGCGGACCCTGGGCTAGAGCCGCCGAGGGTTGCAGGAGGACCAGTCGCTGTGTTTTTTTTCTCTCTCTCTATCTCTCTCCCTCTACCGTTCTCTCCGGTCGTGTCCAGCGAGGTGCTAGCCCATGCCGGGGAGCCCACGGGGCGGCTGAAGGGCGGGGGATGTATGCGCTACTGCCTGCTCCGGCCCCCGCTCGCTGCCGCTGCCCCTGCCCCTGATCCAGGAGGGAAGGGAGAAGTGGGCTGTGACCAGCCCGCAGCGGCCACTCGAGCCCCCGAGGTCGGGCCATGGCCGCGGCTCTCGCCAGCTCTCTCATCCGGCAGAAGCGGCAGGCGAGGGAGAACAACGCGGACCGAGTGTCGGTCACCAAGCGCCGGAGCAGCCCGAACAGATCCAAGAAGTCGCTCTGCGAGAGGCACGGTCTCGGCGTCTTCTCCAAAGTCCGCTTCTGTAGCGGCAAGAAAAGGCCGGTCCGTAAAAAAACAGGTGGGTGGGGGCGGGGATGGACAAGGTGGGTGGGGGGGGGGGGGGGGGGGGGTGGTTGGGATGGACAAGGTGGGTGGGCGGGCGACCAGCCCCACGGTTCGGGTAGGGTGGGTGCTGGCCTTGGTGTACAGGTTGCATTGACTTTCCCCAGGCTGGGCACTACCTGAGGTGTACATAGATATACACACAATAGGTGCAGGATTGGGCCATTCGGCCCTTCGAGCCAGCACTGCCATTCAATGTGATCATGGCTGATCATGTGATCAGTACCCCGTTCCTGCCTTCTCCCCATATCCCTTGATTCTGCTAGCCCTAAGAGCTCTATCTAACTATTTTATGAATGCATCCAGTGAATCGTCCTCCACTGCCTTCTGAGGCAGAAAATTCCACAAATTCACAACTCTGTGTGTGAAAAAGATTTTCCTCAACTCGGTTCTAAATGTCCAACCCCTTATTCTTAAACTGTGGCCCCTGGTTCTGGACGCCCCCAACATCGGGAACATGTTTCCTGCATCTAGCGTGTCCTTTCCCTTAATAATGTTACATGTTTCAATAAGATTCCCTCTCATCCGTCTAAATTTCAGTGAATACAAGCCCAGTCGCTCCATTCTTTCATCATATGTCACAAGTCCCGCCATCCCGGGGATTAACCTCGTGAATCTACGCTGCACTCCCTCAATAGCAAGAATGTCCTTCCTTAAATTAGGAGACCAAAACTACACACAATACTCCAGATGTGGTCTCACCAGGGCCCTTTATAACTGCAGAACTCCAACTGCTCCTATACTCAACTCCTCTCGTTATGAAGGCTAACATGCCATTAGCTTTCTTCACTGCCTGTTGTACCTACCTGTATGTTTACTTTCAGTGACAGATGTACTAGGACACCCAGGTCTAATTGTACTTCCCCTTTTCCTAACCTGACATAATTCAGATAATAATCTGCCTTCCCGTTCTTGGCTCCAAAGTGGATAACCTCACATTTATCCACATTATGCTGCATCTGCCATGCATCCGCCCACTCACCCAACCTGTCCAAGTCACTCTGCATCCTCATAACATCTTCTTCACAGTTCACACTGGCACCAGCTTTGTGTCATCAGCAAATTTGCTAATGTTACTTTTAATTCCTTCATATTAAATCATTAATGTATATTGTAAATAGCTGCGGTCCCAGCACCGAGCCTTGCGACATCCCACTAGTCACTGCCTGCCATTCTGAAAGGAACCCTTTAATCCCTACTCTTTGTTTCCTATCTGCCAACCAATTTTCTATCCATGTCAATACCCTACCCCCAATACCATGTGCTCTAATTTTGCCCACGAATCTCCTGTGTTGGACCTTATCAAAGGCTTTCTGAAAGTCCAGGTACACTACATCCACTGGCTCTCCCATGTCCATTTTACTTGTTACATCCTCAAAATATTCCAGAAGATTTGTCAAGCATGATTTCCCCTTCGTAAATCCTGTTGGGCGAGGCTAGTGTTGGCTTGTGTGTGGGTCATATACTAAGGGTGGTCAGCCTGCCCAAGGTGTGTGGCTTGGTTTGTGTCGGGGCTGGTATTGGCTGAGATGTGAGCCCCGCTCTGGGTGTGTGTCGGGGCTGGTATTGGGTGCGATGTGAGCCCCGCTCTGGGTGTGTGTCGGGGCTTGTATTGGGTGCGATGTGAGCCCCGCTCTGGGTGTGTGTCGGGGCTGGTATTGGGTGCGATGTGATCCCAGCTCTGGGTGTGTGTCGGGGCTGGTATTGGGTGCGATGTGAGCCCCGCTCTGGGTGTGTGTCGGGGTCAGTGTTGGGATGGATATGCACCCTGTTGCGGTTTTGGTTGGGTTGGTGTTACAATGGATGTGTGCATTGCAGCTGGTGTGTATGCGTTGCTTTGCACTACGTCTTGTTCAAAAGATGGGCTAGGGGTGTGCCCCGCACTGAAGGTGGTGTGTGCCCCCTCTCCAGGGTGTATAATTGGGACAGGCAACCTCCCTAGAGTGGTCAAATGGGATGGGCAGCTCTGAGCAAGAGGGGTGGTTGTGCAGGGCAAGGGTGTGATGGACATCGGCATCTGTGCAAGGTCTGCCCAACCTGATCCAATCTGGCACAGTGGCACAGCAGTAGAGTTGCCGCCTTTCAGCTCCAGAGGCCCAGGTTCGATCCTGATTACGGGTGCTGTCTGTACGGAATTTGCACATTCTCTCTGTGACCGCGTGGGTTTTCCCCAGGTGCTCCGGTTTCCTTCCACACTCCAAAAATGTGCAGGTTTGTAGGTTAATTGGCTTCTGTAATTTGTCCCTGGTGTGTAGAATAGAACTAGTGCAAATGGGTGATCGTGGCCGGCACAGACTCAGTGGGCCGAAGGGCCTGTTTCCACGCTGCGTCTCTAAACTAAAGCTGAGGCAGTGTGTTGGAGTGGGTGATCAGCCGATCCTGGGCTGGAGATAGCTGGACATCCCCTCCTGACACGTGTAGTCCCAGGAGAGGCCGGGGAAGGTCTACCTACCCCCTCCGAGAGAATGGGTGGCTTGGTAGAGCACGCTGAGGGGTGAGTGTTGGTCAGTGTGTGAATGGAGGAAGTAATATGAGGAAGCTTTATGGTACGGCACTCACTGTTATCACAATACGCAGTGCCTGTTATGTGGGCAGCATCTCATAGGGTCACACTGCACAGAAACAGGCCCTTCAGTGAAACTTACCCACACTGACCAACATCACCTACACTAATCCCACGCCTGCGTTTGCCCCATATCCCTTTAAACCCATCCTATCCATGTACCTGTCCAAATGGTTTTAAATGTTGTGATAGTACCTGCCTCAACTACCTCCTCTGGCAGCTCATTCCATACACCTACTATTTTACACACATAAAATACCCTTTGCATAAAAAAGAGTTCACCTTAAACCTATTTCCTCTGACTCGATTCTAAAGATGTATATCGCGGAAATAGGCCCTTCGGCCCGCCAGGTCCATGCTGACCAGTGCACCCGCACCCATGCACAAGTTTTATCCTACACACGAGGGACAATTTACAGAAACCAAGATACAAACCTGCACGTCTTTGGCGTGCGGGAGAAAACCTGAGCAAAGCCACGTGGTACAGACAGCAACCACAGTCAGGATTGAACTCGGGTCTCTGGCACTGTAAGGCACCAACTCTACTGCTGTGCCACTCTGCTGCCCCTCTGGTTCTAAATTCCCCTACTCTGGGGTAAAAACGGAGCATCTAACCTATCTATTCCAACCCTATGTAATACATCTGCACCGTGTGGGATTGATGGCTCCTAGATTCTGGTCTCATCAACGCATTGGCAGCCGCAGGGTTTATCATCATTGGGGTTGTGTTGAGACCAGGAGCAGAATAGTACTTAAGAAGGAACTGCAGATGCTGGAAAATCGAAGGTAGACAAAAGTGCTGGAGAAACTCAGCGGGTGCAGCAGCATCTATGGAGCGAAGGAAATAGGCAACGTTTTGGGCCGAAACCCTTCTTCAGACAAAATAGTACTTGTCCACTTCTATTCTTATCTGTATGTGGCACAGCATTGCTATCTTTCTGCATTAGTGTTGGCCTTGTTAAATGCGTGGAGACTGGAACCTGACCAGGGTGATAATGTGTGTGGTTTTTGGTTGACTGGTTTATACTGCATTGTTTAAAATGAGAAGGAAGGGAACAAAAGCTGCCTGATGATTGCTCATGTCATCACCAGCATAGGCATGCAGTTGTCAGGCTTGCCATGTTTCTGACCGGAGTTTCTTGTCATTAGTTCTCTGCGGCCAGGTTTAGTTTAGTTTATTGTCACGTGTACCGAGGTACCGTTGTGTGCTATCCATTCAGCGGAAATATTTTGGATGTGTGCTTTGCACGTACCAGTAGTGCAGCGGGTAGTGCTGCTGCCTCTCTGCGCCAGAGACCACAGTTCGATCCTGACCTCGGGTGCTGTCTGTGTGTGGTGTTTCCACACTTTCCCTGTGACCGAGTGGGCTTTCTCCTACATCCCAAAGACGTGTGGGTTTATGGGTTACTTGGCCCTAGTGTGTAGGGAGTGGATGAGAAAGTGGAACAACATAGAACTGGTATAAACCGGCGATGCCAGAGACCCACGTTCGATTCCGACCTGGGATGCTGATTGAGTGGAGTTTGCACGTTTTTTTCTGTGACCTTGTGCTCCTATTTCCTCAACGCGGGTTTTCTAATTTCTCATTTGACAACAGCTGGTAACCTCAGGTAGAGGGTATAGGAATCTGAAAACTGTGACCACTAGGTTCAAGAATAGCTTCATCCTAACATCAGAAAGGCTCTTGAACACTACACAGCACTAACCTCAACTATGAACTTCCATGGACTGTCTGTGGCTGCACTTTGGTTTTTTTTGCACTAGTATTGTGGTTAATAAATGATTGGGGGTTTTTTTAAGATTATCTAGGTGTACTGCATTTACAGTTTATTAAGATGCAGCAAGAATTTCATTTGTAGAAACAAAGAACTGCAGATGCTGGTTCATACCAAAGATAGACACAAAGTACTGGAGTAACTCAGTGTTATGCAGCGTCTCTGGAGTAAAAGGATGGGCGATGTTCAGTTCTGTATAGCTTATTGTCACGTGTAACGAGGTACAGTGAAAAGCTTTAGTTGCATGCTAACCAGTCAGCAGAAAGACAATACATGATTACGATTGATCAATTAACAGTGTATAGATACATAATAAGGGAATGCCTTTTAGTACAAGGTAAAGCCAGCAAAGTCCGAACAAGGATAGCCCGAGGGCCACCAAAGAGGTAGATAGTAATTCAGCACTGCTCTTTAGTTGTGGTGGGAAGATTCAGTGGCCTGATAACAGCTGGGAAGAAACTGTCCCTGAACCTGGCGGTGTGCGTTTTCACACTTCTATACCTTTTGCCTGATGGAAGAGGAGAGAGGAGTGGCCAAGGTGCGACTCATCCTTGATTATACTGCTGGCCTTGCCACGGCAGCGTGAGGTATAAATGGAGTCCATAGAAAGGAGGTTGGTTTGTGTGATAGTCAGAGCTGCATCCACAATTCGCTGCAATTGCTTGTGGTCTTGGATGGAGCTGTTCCCAAACAAAGCTGTGATGCAACCTGTTAAAATGTTTTCTGTGGTGCATCTGTAGAAGTTGGTGAGAGTTGTAGGGGACATGCCAAACCTCCTAAGATTTCTAAGGAGCTAGAGGCGTTGATGTGCTTTCTCGGTTGTTGCTTCAATATGGGTGGTCCAGGAGAAGTTGTTTGCGATATTGACTCAGAGGAATTGGAAGTTTTCAACCATCTCTACTTCGGCGCCGTCAATGCAAACTGGTGTATTTGTACAGCTTCGCTTCCTGAAGTCGATCACTATCTCCTTTGTCTTGCTGATGTTGAGAGAAAGGTTGTTGTCTCGACATCAGGTCACGATGTTCTCAATCTCCTTCCTGTACTCCATCTCATCATTGTTTGATATCCGGCCCACAATGGTGATGTTGTCTGCGAATTTGAAAACTGAATTGGATTTGCACATGGCTGCATGGTCATGGGTATACAAGGAGTAAAGGAGGGGGCTGAGAACGCAACCTGTGGAGCTCCCGTGTTGAGGATTATCATGGAGGGTGATTTGTCCCCTGTCCTCACTGGTTGGGGGTCTGTTGGTCAGGTAGTCGATGTTTCAGGTCGGGACCATTCTTCAGACTCTGAAGAAGGTCTTCAGGATGACGAATGGGCTGGCCTGAAACGTCACCCATCCTTTTCCTTCTGAGATGTTGCCTGACTCGCTGGGTTGCACCAGCACTTTGTGTCTATCTCAAGAATTTAATTGTCAGTTGTCGGTACATATGGCAATGACTTTGGACATTGGACTGCATAGACCCAGTTCCTATGCTAATGTTCACATAATGACTAATCCTCAGCCTGTTTAAAACCATCCTTCCCTCTGTGGATTGGGAATCACACACAGACAGAGCAATCGGTGATAGCAATGTGGGCTCATGAATCAGGCAGCTGCCAATCCATCTGCAATCTACCTACCAAATCATTACGCCCACATCACCCATAACTCAGAAGCTCAGATTTTATTTTGACATTTCCTCCAGTGAAGGAATGTAGGAGATTGTTTTTACTCTAAGTGTGCTGATTATAGTCATGGAGTCATAGAGTATGGAAACTGTCTCTTCAGCCCAACTTGCCCACACTGACCAACATGTCTCATCTATCTGATTCCACTTGCCAGCATTTAGCCCCTATCCCTGACCTCTCCATGTACCTTTCTAATTGCTTCTTAAAAGCTGCAATCGTCCCTGACTCAACAACCTCCTATGCGCCGTTCTACGCACTCACCACCCTTTGAGCTACCCTTCAGATTCCTATGAAATCTCTTCTTCCATCTGAAGAAGGGTCTCGACCCAAAACGTCGCCCATTCCTTCTCTCCTGAGATCCTGCCTGACCCGCTGAGTTACTCCAACATTTTGTGGTGTCTATAGGGAGAGGAAATGGGCCCTTCGGCCAACCCGGTCCACGCCGACCAGCGATCACCCGTTCACTAGTTCTATCCTCCGCACATGAGCAACAATTTACAGAGGCCAATTAACCCACAAGCCTGCACATCTTTGGGATGTTGGGAGGAAACCAGAGTACTCAGAGTAAACCCATGTGGACACAGGGAGAACATGCAAACTCCACACAGACAGCACCCAGTCAATAAAACACTCTATTGACGATTGACCCAGAAGACTATCTGCTGTTTAAGAGATTATCCTAAATGCAATGTATAAGATTTTGAAGGGAAGACACAAGGAACTGCAGATGCTGGAATCTTGAGCAAGACATAAAGTGCTGGAGGAATTAAGCAGGTCAGGCAGCATCTGGGGAGGTAATGGACAGTCGACGTTTCTGGTCCCGACTTGATCTGCTGAATTACTCCAGTACTTAGTGTTTGGAAGCTCTCTTAAAGAGTTCACAAACACACACGTGACCCACATCCCCCTGCCCCAAATGGCAACCAGTGCTCACGGAAGGCTTCCAGAGTCCCCATGGGCACCGCGTGCTCCCTCTTCAGTTGCACGTTGACAAGGACGTAAGCCCGCAAGAGCGGCAGGCCGTTGACTCGGGCAGAATCCTTGACTGCCTGTTGCCTGGCCCAGGAGCAAATCCACTGGGAGAGTCCCCCTCTGACCAACCCTCTCCCCTCTGTACCAGATGACCAATGATCAGGAGCTTGTGGCGAAATGTAGTCAAAACTTAAGGTACTCCTGCTATTGTAGGGGCTTGACAGGACTCTGGAACTAGGGAGTTTAGTGTCCAAATAAAGGGCCGCCGATGGTAGATGGAGACGGGGTAGAATGGGTTCTGCCATGGTGGTGAATCTTTAGAGGCAGTCCTGAATGCATTCACATTTTTTAATGAATGCTGTCACCAGGCCAATAGGGAACAAACAGGAGAACAAAGTTGCAATTCTAGGTCAGGTAAGCCACTATCTTATTGAATAGTAAAGTAGATAGGCCAAAACCTGTACCTAATGGAAGGTAGACACAAAATGCTGGAGTAACTCAGCGGGACAGGCAGCATCTCTGGAGAGAAGGAATGGGTGACCTTTCGGGTCAAGACCCTTCTTCAGACTTGTACCTAATCCTTGCTCCTTTTTTTCATCCCCTTTTCCCTTGCTGATTTATATTGTTCACCTCAGACCACCTCTTGCAAGATTGATCCACACAAGAGTTATAGCTTTAAGGGGAGACCTGATAGAAGTTTATCAAATTAGTAGAGGCATAGACAAGGTAGGCAGAACCTTTATCCCAGGATGAAAAAATAAACAAATACTAGAGTCATAACTTTAAGGTGAGAGGGGCAAAGGTTAAAGGAGATGTGCGGGACAAGATATTTACACATGAGGTGATTGGCGAGGCCCAGGAGCAAACCCAGGGTTCCCAGAACGGACTTGCTGGGGTGGTGGTGGAGGCAGATACAATAGTGGTGTTTGTGTCTCCATTCTGGTCAATGTTGATATGGAGGAACGGACAAGCTGGGGGAAGATAAGGGACAATTACTTGTCTCCTGCACTGCAAGCTCTGGGTGGTGATCAGAAGAAAGCTTTGAATGTGATACACCAACTCTCAGATGATCGCACCATTTCCCCGGACTTTCTTGAGTCCATCTGTTCCTGTTTGGTTGCCGTGACCCCAACTTTAATTGAAGTTGGGAGGAATTTAATTGCCTCAGAGACTGTTTGTGCCTTTGCCAAGAATAGGTGTGAAGTTTCATGACTGTTAGTTTCGTTTTAGTTTGGTGTGATCCCTGCACAGTATAACACTATCCTACACCCACTAGGGACAATTTACTATTTTATCAAGCCAATTAGTCTACAAACCTGCACGTCTTTGTAGTGTGCAAGGAAACCGGAGCCCCCAGAGAAAACCCACGCAGTTCACAGGGAGAACGTACACACTCTGTACAGATAGCATCCAGACTCAGGATTAAACCCGGGTTTCTGGCCCTGTAAGGCAGCAACTCTACTGCTGTGCCACCTTGCTGCCCATTGCAGTGTTCCAAGTATGACATGCATTGTTCTGGTGCCTATGTTAATTACGGTAAGCACTCTTGACTTGACTCTTAACGCTTGACTATGCCAATATGTTTGCAATTCCCCATTTTCCCCCTTTTTACTTTGTATAGTTTGGCGAGAGTGTGGAAACATGCTTTCGGCACACCGAGTCCACACAGAACATTGATCACCAGTTCACACAAGTTCTATATCATCCCGCATTTACATCCTACGCTAGGGGCAATTCACAGGCGCCAATTAATCTTCAAACCTGTACATCTTTAGGACGTGGAAGGAAACCAGCGAACTTGGAGAAAACCCATGTGGTCACAGGGAGAATGTGCAAACTCCGTACAAACAGCACTTGTAAGTCAGGATCGAACCAGGGTCTCTGGCACTGTAAGACAGCAATTCTACCACTATGCCAATGTGTCACATTGTGTTGACATTTTCCCAGGGTGTACATGCCAAAGAATCGAGAGCTTGTTCCATTGCTGCACTGTTTAGTTTAGAGATACAGTGCGGAAACAGGCCCTTCGGCCCACCGAGTCCACACCGACCATTCTGCAACTCTACTGCTGTGCCACTGTGTTACATTGTGCTGACATTTTCCCAGGGTGGAAATGTCATAGACGAGAGGGCCAGTTCCTGTGCTGTGCAGTTCTATGAGAAAGGTCACACATGGAACCGAGGCACCAAATTTGGCTGAACGGGATGTTGTCCGTGCCAGCTGTGTTGATTTTTGCCATTGTGTGTTGCTGGAAGTAAGCAGAAAGCCTTTATCTGCGTTTTACTGAATGCACCTTCCAACATGCCATGCTCTTCACTTGCTTGAATTCCATTAAAGCTCTCAGAATAGAGCATCCCTCTAAAGACCCGACACAATTCTCCAGTTATATAAAACAAAATGATTTTAGACAGGATTCACTCAGACATGGAATGCATTGTATAATTCATTTAATAATCCAAATGCTTTCTAGCAGATAGATGACTGTTAATGCACCACCATTCCAATTTGGCTTCAGTGCTTTGATCAGTATCTGGGGTCAGGTGCATGGCAGTCTAAAGTGCAAAGATTAGTTCTCTGAATGTTTGGTCATTTTTTTTTTTGGACAGCTCGCCCAGCATTTTATTCCAGGTTTTTCCAGAGAGCTGTGATGACCTTTGAACTGCCCCTCCAGATGCAGACCTAGTTTCCCTCTCCCCTGACTCAGCCTGAAGAAAGATCTCGACCCGAAGTGTCACCTATTCCTTTTCTCCAGTGACGCTGCTTGACCCGCTGAATTACTCCAGCACCCTGTGTCCATCTTCGAAGCCCCTCCAGATAGTTGGCTCTCGAACCTTGGAGGTATGAAAACGACATTGAAGAGACATTAGGGCCGGTACATGGATAGGAGAAGGATATGGGTCAACAATGGGTAGGTGGGACTAGTGTAGATAGGGCATCTTGGTCAACATGGACAAGTTGGGCCAAAAGGCCCGTTTCCATGCTGCATGATTCTATAGCTCGCATGTGGACCCTTGTGTAAGTCGGATATTAGATAGGCCAGAAACGGAAGTGCTACTGCGCATGTGTATATTCACTATTCGACGGAGAGACCAGGGGGGGAGCTCCGACACGGAGACCACGGGAGGAGCTCCAACATGGAGACCACGTGGATGTCAGTGGGCTTAAAAAATTGCTTACGCAGGTGCGAGTTTACGTTAGTCGCCTATTACCTAAGTAGGGGAGTGCCTATATTCACTCCTGGTGTGGAGTTTAGGAAATATGTAGTTCATCATCGATGTGATCAGAGGGAATCTCGGGGTACACTGATGTTTTGGTCAGAATCACAATCTTAGCTGTGGTCAGTATGCACTGAATCTTGGGGTACCCTGCGCAATGGTCAATACACACTAAATCTCTGGGTGCACTTGTAGCTGAATCCAGGGTACATTGAATCTTGGGGTGCACTGTAGCTGTGATTGTGGTGGACTGAATATTGGGGCTGTGATCAGTTTAGGGCTACACTGGTCAGTGTACACTGGATTTTGGGGTGCACTGTTGCACTCGGTGTACACTGAATCTTGGGGTGCATTACGGCCATTGTACGTTGTATCTTAGGGTACAATGTTGGTGAGATCAGTGTAAACTGAGTCGGGGTACACCGTTGCATGTTGGGGTGCCCTTACTACAGTCAGTGGATGCAGTATTGTGTAGCCCACTGTTGCTGTGATTAGCGTTGCTATCGTCCTTGACTGCGTTGCTCTGTGTGGATTGAACTCTTGGCTTTGTGGGTTCTGTGGTTAATGTGGCCTTAATATGAAGTGACACTGTTGCTGTATTCCATCTACACTGAGCATTGGGGTGTGCTGAATTAACCAGCGTGTATGCATCTCGGGGAGCAGTGACGTGACCAGTGTTTACTGAATTTGGGGGTACATCATTGCGACAGTTTACAGGATTTGGGATTATTCTGAAATTAGTGTTAATCTACAAGATTGCGGTGGACTGAATATTCGGGCTGTGGTCAGTTTAGAGGTACTCTGGTCAGGGTACACTAAATTTGGGGTGCACTCTTGCGGTCAATGTACACTGAATTTTAGGGTACACTGTACACTCATTGATAATCTCTGAGAAAGTGACATTTACTCATTCATTCAATTGTCCAGCCCACTGCCATATGCAGTCTATTTTTCTTGCCTTCTGCTTCAGTACGATGCAATTTATTTGCAAAATTGGCTCTGATCCCATGGATGTTGTGAATCTGATTTCTGTGCTGGCTCTACGCCAGGTTTGATTGCAAATCCGAAAGGACTTTTTGATTTGTTTTTTCTTCTGCCTTAATTGGCTTAAAGTCTTAAAACGTGTGTTTTTCTGTCTCAGAAGACAGCAAGACTTCGGCTGTGGTTTAGTGCCTGTTTATCACAAAACAAGAGGCATCTCAATGGAAAAGTCTTCTTGACTGTTGTTGTGTGTGTGTATTCACTGATGTTCCCCATCTGCTCCAGATCTGGGACAGTGCAGGCAGCAATTCTCATTCACAATTAAGCTTCTTGCTGTGTTTTTAATCCATCAAAGTCATACAGCACGGAAACAGGCCCTTCGGCCCAACTCGTCCTTGCTGACCAAAATGCCCCATCCAAACTAATCCCATTTGCCTGCATTTGACCCATATCCAATTCAACCTTCGCTATCCATGTACCTGTCCAAATATCTTCTAAATGTTGTTATAGTACCAGCCTCAAATACTTCATTTGGCAGCTTGTTCCACATAGCCTCCACCTTCCGAGTGCAAAAGCTGCCCATCAGGTTCCTATCTTTGCCCTTTTGATTTAAACCTCTACCATCTGGTTCTTGCTTTCACAATTTGCAAACACCAATTATCCTACAATCCCGCATGGGGGCACATCTTTGGGGTTTGGGAGGAAACCGAGGCACCCAGAGGAAATTTTATTCCTATCTATGACCATGAGAGTTTTATACACATCTACAAGATCACCTCTCATCCTCCTGTGCCCCAAGGAATGAAGTCCTTGCCGGCCCAACCTCTCACAATAGCTCAGGCCCTCATAAATCTTCTCTGCACTTTTGCCATGTTATTGCCATCTTTCTTATAACAGGCTGACTAAAACTGAACACAATACTCCAAGTGTGGTTTCACCAACGTCTTATATAACTGTAACATGTCATCCCAACTTCTATACTCAATTCCCTGACTTATGAAGGCCAACATGCCGAAAGCTTTCTTCACCATCCTATCTACATGTGACGCCACTTTCAGATAACCATGTACCTGCACTCCTAGATCCCTCTGCAATACAACACTCCCCAGGGTCCTGTCATTCACTGTGAAGGTCCTGCCCTGGTTTGACTTCCCAAATTGCAACACCTCACATCAGGTGAGGATTTTGACGGGGGTGGTTAATAGAGACAGCAAGAAATTGGAGAGAATTGTGGACGCAGCCCAGAACATCACACAAACCAACCTCCCTTCCCTTGACTCCATCTACACTTTGCACTGTCTAGGTAAGGCTACCAGCATAATCAAGGACCAGTCTCACCCCGGTTACTCCCTCTTCTCCCCTCTCCCATCAGGCAAGAGGTGCAGAAGTTTGAAAACGCACACCTCCAGATTCAGGGACAGTTTCTTCCCAGCTGTTTATAGGCAACTGAACCGACCTATCACAAACTAGAGAACGGTCCTGACCTCCCATCTAACTCATTGGAGACCTTTGGACTATCTTTGATCGGAGTTTGCTGGACTTTATCTTGCACTAAACGTTATTCCCTTTATCTTGTATCTATACACTGTGGACAGCTTGATTGTAATCATGTATAATCTTTCCGCTGACTGGACAGCACGCAACAAAAAAGCTTTTCATTGTGCATCGGTACACTTGGCAATAGACTAAACTAAAAGATTGCCTCCAGATAAGGAGTATATGCCTCTGGGTTCTATGTCCCACAACAGAATTATGAATCTCAGGTATTCTCTCTGGTCTAGACTTGGTTAAAATCATGCAAGATTTCAACGGTGACAAGAAAATGTCTTTCTCCGAGCTAGGTGATGCTCTGAAAATGTCGCGGCATTGTAGCGCTGAAATGATTGCTTCCTGGACTTGCTGAATGCAAATGTATCACCATTTGTTGTACTTGATTCTGACAGCTATCTTCTTCATTTCCCTGCAAGGTTTCACACATCATCCGTGTGCACAGTTAGTCACTGTCTGCTGAAAGACCAAGGGCTTGGTGTGAGTTAGCAGCATAGAGCCAGGCTTTTATCGCTGGGCTTCCCTACGGCGTTCGGGCTGCGTATTCCAGGAACAATTCCACATGTGCATCGCTGTGGCTCACTGTTTATGACTTTCAATGAAAAACAAGAACAGTTTTTACAGATGCTGGAAACCCGAAATAAAAACAAACTCTAAGCAGGTGGGGCAGCGTCTGCGGATGGAGAAACCGCTAAGTTTTCACGTTTCGGTTCCTTTGTCTGAACTGAGATAGAGAGATAATCGATGTAGAACCAGGGAACTGCAGGTGCTGGTTTACAAAAAAAAGCCACATTGTGCTGGAGTAATTCTGCGGGTCAGGCAGCGTTCCTGGAGAACATGGATAGGTGACGTTTTGGGTTGGGACCCTTAATAATAATAATAATGGATGGGATTTATATAGCGCCTTTCTAATACTCAAGGCGCTTGAGTATTCTTCACTCAGCGGGTCAGGCAGCAGAACTGAAACGGCACCTACAGTGCATTCTGAAAATATTCAGACACCTTCACTTTTTCCACATTTTGTTACGTTACAGCCTTATTTTAAATTGGATTAAATTCATTTTTTATATCACAAATTTTTTTTTTAATACCCAATACCCCATAATAAAAAAACAAAAACAGGTGTTTAGAAATATTTGCAAAGTAATTAAAAATAAATAACTGAAATATCACATTTACATAAGTTTTCAGACCCTTTACTCAGTACTTTGTTGAGGCACCTTTGGCCGCGATTACAGCCTCAAGTTTTCTTGGGTATGACGCTACAAGTTTGGCACACCTGTATTTGGGTAATTTCTCCCATTCTTCTCTGCAGATCCTCTCAAGTTCTGTCAGGTTGGATGGGGAGCGTTGATGCACAGCTATTTTCAGGTCCCTCCAGAGATATTTGATTGAGTTCAAGTCTGGGCTCTGGCTGGGCCACTCAAGGCCATTCACAGACTAGTCATGAAGCCTGTGCTGTCCTGCACTGCCTTGGCTGTGTACTTCGGGTTGTTGTCCTGTTGGAAGGTGAACCTCTGCCCCAGTCTGAGGTCCTTAACGCTCTGGAGCAGGTTTTCATCAAATATCTCTTTGTACTTTGCTCCGTTCATCTTTCCCTCAATCCTGACTGGTCTCCTAGTTCCTGCCACTGAAAAATCCCCACAGCATGATGCTGCCACCACCATGCTTCACCGTAGGTATGGTATTGGCATGACACTTGACATTCAGGCCAAGGAGTTCAATCTTGGTTTTATCAGACCAGAGAATCTTGTTTACGTGCCTTTTGGCAAACTCCAAGCAGGGTGTCATGTGCCTTTTACTGAGGAGTGGCTTCCATCTGGCCACTCTACCATAAAGACCTGATTGGTGGAGTGCTGCAGATATAGTTGTCCTTCTGGAAGTTTCTCCCATCTCCACAGAGGAACCCTGGAGCTCTGTCAGAGTGACCATCGGGTTCTTGGTCACCTCCCTGACCAAGGCCCATCTCCCCCGATTGCTCAGTTTGGCCGGACGGCCAGCTCTATGAAGAGTCCTGGTAGTTCCAAAGTTCTTCCATTTAAGAATGACTGAGGCCGCTGTGCTCTTCGGGACCTGCAATGCTGCAGAAATTGTTTTATCAAGGTGTAGAAACATCTTAAGGATAATCAACGGCAACAGGATGCACTCAATTTTGAGCGTCATAGCAAACGGTCTGAATACTTAAGTTAATGTGATATTTCAGTTATTTATTTTTAATTACTTTGCAAAAATTTCTAAACACCTGTTTTCATTTTTTCATTATGTATGGTGTGTAGATTGATTAAAAAAAAAAAAAAGAATTTAATCCATTTTAGAATAAGCCTAATGTAACACAATGTGGAAAAAGTGGTCTGAATAGTTTCTGAATGCACTGTATCCATGATCTCCAGTGATGCTGCCTGACCCACTGAGTTACTTCAGCACATTGTGTCTTGTTTAGAGAGATAACCAAGTTGGTTTATAGTAGCATTGTGGAAGGATAGTGAAACAAAAGCATCGATAGGGTGAGGCTAAATTTGGTTGTTCTCTATTAACAAGTCATGGCCAGGTTCGCTGAGGAATGGTTGATAGAATTTAATAGGAGATAGAAGATAGGATGGTTAAAAAGGCTTTTGGCACATTGGCCTTCATCAGTTAAGAGTATTAAGTATAGAAGTTGGGAGGTCATGTTTCAGTTGTAGAATACGTTGTTGATGCCACATTTAGGTATAGTGTTCAGTTATGGGCACCATGTTAAAGGAAAGATGTTGTCAGGAATGGGTACAGAAAAGATTTACGAGGATGTTACCAGGACTAAAGGGTCTGAGCTATATGGAGAGGTTGAGTAGGCTGGGATTCTATTCCTTGCAGCACAAGAGGATGAAGGGTGATCTTATAGAGGAATAGATCACGTAGATTCACAGTCTGTTGCCAAGAATAGGTGAATCGGGGACCAGAGGACATCGGTTTAAGGTGAAGGGGAAAATAATTAATAGGAATCTGAGGGGTAAATTTTACACACAAAGGGTGTATGGAACAAGCTGCCAGAGGAGGTAGTTGGGATTATCCCAACATTTAAGAAACAGTTAGGCAGATACATGGATCGGACAGGTTTGTAGAGATCTGGACCAAACGTGGGCACGTGGGAACGTGGGACTAATGTAGCTGGGACATTTTGGCCGGTGTGGACATGTTGGTGCGAAGGGCCTGTTTCCATGTTCTATCACTCTATGGGTCTATGACTCTATTACATAGAGAAAGAAGCACAATGTGCTTGTAATGGCCGCAATTGAACCATTTGTACTTGACCTATCAGAGATATTCCTTTTTGAATGATTGAAAGACACAGTATGGAAATAGGCCCTTCATCCAACCGTCCACGCTGGCTATTGATAATCCCACTTTCATATCCACTCTGCACACGCTACGGGCAATTTATTGAAGGGCCTAATAATCTACAAACCCGCACATCTTTGGGATGTTGGAGGAAACCACAGCACCTGCAGAAAACCCAGTGGTCTCAGGGAGAACGTGTAAACCCCACATAGATAGCACCCGAGGTCAGGATCAAACCTGTCTCTGGCGCGGTGAGGCAGCAGCTCTACCCACTGCATCGCTGTGCCTTTTCTGCTACCCGTCCTTCTCCACCTTCTTTGCTGCTGTAAATGAACTTGTTTTCCCTTCTTTCCCAGGTCTGCCGAAGGTTTCAGACCTGAAGCATTAACCATTTCCCTCTCACTAGTCCAACATTCATGCTCCAGTCTATCTGACCTTCTGTTGAATCCGTGTTCTAACTCAATCCAATGAACTTATTCTCATCTATCTATTATAGTAAAACTCTCATCTTGTGTGTGCATGTGTGCGTGCGTGCGTGCGTGTTCTCTCTGATTCGGTGATGTCGTCAAATTATGCCAAAACAGTAAACGATAGCGCTACAACTATTGGACCACCTTACAATTGTCATGTGGTGGTTTGTATCAAGTTTTGTTCATATTCATGTTATATTACACGTTATTCACATTTTTTAAATTTCAAAACCCCAATTGAAGAAAAGTGTTCTTCCGTCTGCACTGTCACTTACAGCTATCAATGGGATTGTAGCCCTGCTTGCTACAATGTTGCTATCCCAGGACACTGAGTCCTGCCAGCCCTAGCAAGCAAAGATCCTAGAGGAGCTCTATAATCTTTGCTAGCAAGTGCAATTGCAAGATACAATGTTGCAATCACTTTTTTAATATTCCTGCCAGTAAGTAATTAAAAAAAAAAGTTTAATGGGGGAGGGTGAATAAGGGGAAATTTCAATTCAATTCAATTCAATTCAATTCAACTTTAATGTAATTGCACAAATACTGAGTATCGGTACAACGAAATGCAGTTTTGCGTCAGTCCGTAGTAGTGCAATATAGAAATTTAAAAAAAAGAGGATACAGAACAATAGAAAATGCAGAATAATTAAACAATGGGGACGGAGGGACCGGAGGAATCTATCGGCGGGACTCCGAGTTCAGCAATGCGACGGTATGATTGTAGAAGCTGTTCCTCATCCTACTGGTACGGGACCTGAGGCTCCTGTACCGCCTCCCTGATGGGAGGAGGGCAAACAGTCCATGATTGGGGTGGGAGGGGTCTTTAATGATCTTCCCAGCTCGTTTCAGACACCGTTTTCGGTGGAGGGCATCCATGGCAGGGAGCAGGGCGCCGATGATGTGCTGCGCGGTTTTCACCACCCGTTGTAGTGCCTTCCTGTCCGCAACAGTGCAGCTGCTGTACCATACCGTGAAGCAGGCGGTCAGGATGCTCTCGATGGTACACCTGTAGAAGTTGGTCAGGATCTGGGGGGACAGGTGGGCTTTCTTGAGCCTCCTCAGGAAGTAAAGGCGCTGCTGTGCCTTTTTGATCAGCTTGGAGGTGTTGAGGGACCAGGACAAATCCTCCGAGATGTGTACCCCGAGGAATTTGTAGCTGGAGACGCGCTCCACCTCAGTCCCGTTTATGTGGATGGGGGTATGTCTGCCCCCTCTGACCTTCCTGAAGTCGACAATAAGTTCCTTCGTCTTCTTGGAGTTGAGGACGAGGTTATTATTGGCACACCAGGTTGTCAGGTGCTGGACCTCCTCTCGGTAGGCTGACTCATCGTTGTCACTGATGAGTCCTACCACCGTGGTGTCATCAGCAAACTTAATGATGGCGTTGGATCCGTACTTAGGGATGCAGTCGTGGGTGAAGAGGGAGTAGAGGAGAGGGCTGAGCACACAGCCCTGTGTTCAGTGTTATAGTGGTGGAGTTGAGGTTGTTGACCCTAACAGACTGTGGTCTGTTGGTGAGGAAATCCAGTGTCCAGTTGCAGAGGGAGGTGGAGATGGAGGTGGAGGTGGAAATGCCAAGCCCGCTGAGTTTGGTGATCAAGCTGGCGGGGATGACAGTGTTGAAAGCGGAGCTGAAATCAATGAACAGCAACCTGATGTAGGAGTTGTTGTTGTCCAGGTGGGTCAGGGCAGAGTGTAGGGCCGCCGATATGGCGTCCTCTGTAGACCTGTTGGCCCGGTAGGCAAACTGATGGGGGTCCAGTGTGGGGGGGAGGCTGGCTTTGAGGTGAGCCAAGATCAGCCGCTCAAAGCACTTAGCAATGACAGGGGTGAGTGCCACTGGGCGGAAATCGTTGAGGCTCCCTGTGGCTGACTGTTTGGGCACTGGCACGATGGTTGATGTCTTGAGGCAAGTGGGGACAACACCCTGGGCCAGTGAGTGATTGAAAATGTCGGTAAAGACTCGGGATAGTTGTCCAGCACATGCCCTAAGCACCCGGCCAGGGATGCCATCGGGGCCGGCAGCTTTGCGCTCATTCACCTTGCTCAGTGCATCTTGTACAGCAGAGGTGGAGAGACTGAGGGGTTGTTCATTTGGGGGTGGAGCAACTTTGATGGCTGGGGTTTTGTTATCACGGTCAAAGCGAGCATAGAAATGGTTTAGCTCGTCAGGAAGGATGGCGTTGTCTGGGGGAGGGGTGTTAACTTTCTGGTAATCGGCAAGGGATTTGATTCCTTGCCACATGCGCCTGGGGTCAGAGTTGTTATGGAAGTGCTCCTCAATCCGCCGTTTGTGATTGAGTTTGGCATTCCTAATTCCCATTTTCAGATTGGCCCTAGATGAGCTGTATCCCTCAGCGTCGCCAGATCTGAAAGCGGCATCGCGAGCCTTCAGTAAGAGTCTGACCTCCCTGCTCATCCACGGCTTCTGGTTAGGGAAGGTCTTTATTTCTTTGTGTGTAGTGACATTATCGGTGCAGAATTTTATATAGTCCATAACTGTTGAGGTGTATGAGTTGATGTCCACTTGTGAATTGAAGGTGGACTGGGTAGCAAACAGACTCCAGTCTGTTTGCTGAAACTGCTGCTGTAAAACAGAGACAGCCCCCTCAGGCCAGACCTTCACTGTCCTCGTGGTAGGTTTCACACGTCTGATCAGAGGTGTGTATTTGGGGAGCAGGAACAGAGAGAGGTGGTCAGACTGACCAAGGTGGGGGAGGGGGAGGGCTTTGTAGGCTTCAGTAATATTAGTGTAAACTAAGTCCAGAATATTGTTTCCTCTGGTTGGGCAGGTAACATGCTGATGGAACCTGGGGAGTACAGTTTTGAGGTCGGAGTGGTTGAAATCACCCGCAACAATAAATGCCCCCTCTGGGTGAGCAGATAGATTTTTGCTGATAGCAGCTTGCAGCTCTTCCATTGCTAGCCTGGCATTAGCGTCCGGTGGTACATAGACTGCGGTGATAACAGTCGATGAGAATTCTCTTGGCAAATAGAAGGGCCTGCACTTTAACATCAGGTATTCCAGGTCAGCAGAGCAGTGGCTACCAATCCTAACGACGTCCGTGCACCATGAGTTGTTCACATAGATGCACAGTCCGCCGCCCTTGGTCTTACCGGAGTCCTCCGCTGTTCTGTCGGCCCTGAAGACAGTGCGCCCCTCCAGCTCGATGGCGTTGTCCGGGATGTTGCCGTTGAGCCATGTTTCAGTAAAGACCATGGCGTTGCAGTCAGCGATCCTTCTGTGTGTGGTGATCCGCAGCCGTAGTTCATCGATTTTACTCACCAAGGATCGGACATTCGCGAGGAAAATGCTGGGCAGAGCTGGCTGGTGAGGATTTAATCTCAGCCTAGCTCGATGTCCTCCCCGCTTCCCACGTCTTTGTTTGCGGTCCCTGCGCCGCCTCCGGGCACTACCTGTCGGGGAAGTTGGCCCGCTAGACCACGCTGTCCTGGAGATCTCCGGCGGCAGTTGGAAGTCGCTTCGGGGGCCCGTTATGCCGCCCTGCGCAGTTGGGGGCTATGGGTTAGTGGTGGAATATTGCATTGGGGGAACGGCTTGCATTGGGGGACAAGGCCTCCCATGTGACAGGGACCCAACGGGTCCCACTTAGTCTAGTATCTATTAACACTGTCACAAAACTTTGGGTGGGCAGCATTTGAACTTTTATGTACAGTTCTGGTCATTCCGTTACAGAAAGGATGTACAGGTTTTGGAGAGGGTGCAGAAGAGGGCTATCAGAAGGCTGCCTGGATTAAAGAGTGTTGGCTATAAAAGAGGGATCAAGATTTTCTTTAAACATTCTCCCTCTCACCTTAAAGCCAAGCCTTCGAGTCTGACATTTCCACCCTGGGAAAAAAATGGTTCTGACTGTCAATCTGAAGAAGGGTCCTGAACCAACCTATCCATGTTCTCCAGGGATGCTGCCTGACCCACTGAGTTCCTCCAGCAGTTTGTGATCTGCACAAGATTCTAGCATCTGCAGTTCCTTGTGTCTCTATCTACTTTTGACATTCAATGATGTTACCGTTATTGAGCTCCTACTACCAACATCTTTGTGGTCACAATTGACCATATACTCAACTGGACCAGTTACATGCTGTGACTCCAAGAGCAGCTCAACAGTTCGAGTGATACAGCGTCAGACAGGCTATTCGGCCAACTTGCTCATGTCAACCAGATTTTAGAGCTGGTTTAGAAATTGACAAGAAGAAAAAAAAAACTGTTGGGACATAAAATAGTAATGGAAAAAAAATATTTCATGTAACGTCCCTGCAGCAATCAGGCATCATTGTCTCTGAAGAACAAAGTCTGTCAGTTTCACTGCGGGTGAGCATTGAAATCGGCAAACAATTGCTTCTGTTGACACTTGTGGAATGATACTCTATTACACAATGCAACATAAAGCCTTTAGTATTTTTGGCTTGCAATAATGAAAATAAACATTCAGGTGTTAAGCAGAACTTTATGTTTCAAAATTCTGTAGAAAAATAAACTCTGTTCCACTTTATTTCTGTTTCACTCTCCACAGATACTGCCTGACCTGCTGAGTTTTTCCAACATATTTTTTGTTATTGTCTCAGATTTTAAGCATCTGGGGTTAAAAATTTATTTTTTCTTTATCCATGTACGTATTTTTTTAAATGTAAAATGTGATGTGTTCTAATCTGTTGTCTGCTGGGGCAACAGCATTAGTGCAAAAAACAACAAGAAGCTGGTCAAACTGGTTAAACGAGCTAGCTCAGTGCTGGAGGGGAGAGTAGACTCTGGGATGGATGTGCTTGAGAGGCGTATGAGGCACAAGGTGCAGGTCATCCTGAAAAACCCCGGGCATCCCCTCCATGTAATTCTGGAGAGTCAAAAGAGCACTCGGAACAACAACCGGCTCCTCTCCCTGCCCTGTAGAACGGAGCGGTTCAGGAGGTCCTTCACCCCTGCAGCCATTAGATTTTATAATTCGGACCGCTAGGCTGTAGGGGGATGCATTTTGCAATTTTTAATTTTTAATTGTTAATCAGGTAGTGTCCACATTGTATTCTATGTATTTTCTGTCTGCGTTCGTTTTGAATCTGTGGGTTTGTTGGTTGGGGGCTTCTGGACATCTGAATTTCCCTGAGGGGATCAATAAAGTATTTATTATTATTATTATTATTATTATTATTAATGCTACGTCTCTCTTTCTCTTTATTGCAAACTGATGTGCTGTCATGACGAGCAGTTTGTACAGGTGAGTAGACTTTCTTTGTCCTGCGCAGTGAATGCCGTGACTTTTTGGCTATATATGACCTGGGTGCGGTGGGGGTAGATGTGAGTGCGACATGCAAATTTAACCAAATCCTCTGGATCATGGCCCTTACAAGATGAGTTTCATTGCTGCCAGCTTAATACTTTATTGCTGGCATTCACTTGCATAAGGGAGGGAGGGGCAGAACAAGGAGCATGCCATTGTTCACAGAGCCCATCCCAACCCCCAATGGTCACCCTACTCCTTTCCCCTCCATTGTACGCTCATATCTCATCTCCAGAGCCTCCCAATTCCCTGCTATCCCCCCTTTTCCCCCTTCCCCATGTCTCCCCCTTAGGCTTTGCCTTTCACTCCTCTTCTCTCCATATCTGACATCCCTTTGTGTCCGTTTTGCCTCTGTCCTTTGTCACTTACTCCACCTATCTGCCTACCATCGCCCCCATCCCCCTCCCCCCCCCCCCACCTGTATCCACCTGAAATGTTGTCTGTCCATCCCCTCCACAGATGTTTCTCCAGCACTGTTTTTTTTACTCAAGATTCCAGCACCTGTAGCTCCTTGTGTCTAAACCATTCAAAACAACTGGGCTACTCCCCATCTAAGCTAGTGCCATTTGCCTGTGTTGACCCATAACTCCCTGAACCTTTCCTACCTGCTTTCTCTACCCTCTACACACTGCCAGACTTGCTTTGTCTTACTTCATGTGTCTGATCCAATGTCAAGCTTACACCCATTGAATTATAGCACGGAAACGATCCCTTCGGCCCACTTTGCCCATGCCAACTTTAGCCGATATCATCAGTTTGTATCCCTAGAAGCCCTTCCTGTCTCCATGCTGTATCTCTGTACGAGGGTCTGAATTGCGTTTCAGTTGGTGCGGTCCGTCCGAGATCATTGTTCTCTCTGTTTCTATCTTCCCACAGACCCAGAGCTAAAAGGTATCGTGACGAGGTTATTCAGCCAACAGGGCTTCTATCTACAAATGCAGCCGGATGGAAGCATCAATGGCACAAAGGATGAAAACAGTAATTACAGTAAGTCACTTGCACCCTCCACTCTCTCACCAGACCAGGTGCCCATACTGACTGGCACGGCGGTAGAGTGGCTGCCTCGCAACGCCAGAGACCCAGGTTTGATCCTGACTACAGGTGCTGTCCGTATGGAGTTTGTACGTTCTCCCTGTAACCATGTGGGTATTATCCGGCGGCTCCGGTTTCCTCCCACATTCCGTGGGTTTTTCACACAGAGGGTGGTGAATGCCTTCGAAGCGCTGCCATGGGTAGTGGTGGAGGCAAATACGATAGTTGCGTTTGTGAGACTTGTGGCAGGCACAAGGATATGATGGGAATGGAGGGATATGGATTATGTGCAGGCAGGTAAGAGTTGGTCTTGACATCATGTTCGGCACAGACATTGTAGGCTGAAGGACCGGTTCCTGTGCTGTTCTATTCTATGTTTGGTAGGAAGAGGGGTTGGCCAGGGAAAAGATGAAGGGGTTGAGATGATGGGCAGGAAGGGGGCTTTGCCAATGGGAAGAAGAAGCGATTTGAAGGGGTTCGACTGGTTGGAAAGACTTTGCTCGTTGGTAGGGGGCTTGTCTGGTGGGCAGGAGCAGTGAAGGATGGGGAAGGTGCAGGACAGTTTGTTGGGTAATTGGCAGGGGAGGGGTTATCCCTTTGGTACAAATGACGCTGGGCTGTAGATAATATGGTGGATTGTATTTCTCAATGAGGTGGAAGGGCGCTTTGATAGAATCATAGAGTTATACAGCATGGAAAGAGACCCTTCGGCCCAACTAGCTCACACCGACAACATGCCCTATCTATACTAGTCCCACCTGCTTGTATTTGGCCCATATCCCTGGAAACCTGCCCTATACATGTACCTGCCTAAATGTTTCTTAAAGGTTGCGATAGTACTTACCTCAACTACCTCTTCTGGCAGCCCAATCCATACCCTTTGTGTAAAAAAAAAAAAGTCACCCCTCAGTTTCCTATTAATTTCCCCCCCCCTCCCCACCATAAACCTATGTCCTCTGCTTCTCGATTCTCTATTCTGGGCAAGAGACTCTGTGTATTTACCTGATCTATTCCTTGCATGATTTTGTACACCTCTATAACATCACCCCTCATCCTCCTGTACACAAGCTTCTGCTTGTTAGTTGAGGGAGGGTTACACTGAGAGGGGGCATCACCAGCGTGTCTTCACTTCCAGAGTGTTTAGTTTGACCGTAAAGCCTTTGGGAAGTCCTGAGGCAGAGAGAGACACCATGAATTGGCTATAAATAGTTCGTTCTTCCCGCATTCTCTCCGCAGCGACTCATTAATCAGCCCCGACGCTTGGATTCCTTCCATTGACCTGACAGTTTTCCAGTCTGTTTCACATCTGACTGGGAATACTTACATTTTCACAACTGTTTAAATTTTAAAACCTATTGCCATCAGCGAGAGTTTATCTAGCCAGTGGTAATAGTTTAACTTGTTTCCATGACAATAGGGTTTGGCCAGCCTGCAGTTGTTAAAACATCATCCTTGAAATGCTGGTCTCACACTAAAGGCACACTGGGCGGCAAGGTGGCGCAGCTGGTAGTGCCACTGCCTCCCAGCACCAGCGACCTGCGTTCAATCATGGTCAATTTAAGTTAGAAATTGACACATAAATAGAGCTACAGGAAGAGGATGGTGCATTATTAGTGCGGGTAGACACAAGTTCAAGTTCAAGTTCGTTCAAGTGAGTTTATTGTCATGTGTCCCTGGATAGGACAATGAAATTCTTGCTTTGCTTCGGCACACAGAACATAGTAGGCATTTACTACAAAACAGATAAGTGTGTCCATATACCATAACATAAATTCAATTTCCTATTAATTTAATTTATAGCACAAAGTCCTGGAGTAACGCAGTGGGTCAGACATCATTAGGAGAAAATGGAGAGGTGATGTTTTGGGTTGAGACCCTTCTTCTGACACATTTTATCCATTTTCTCCAGAGATGGCTGCAATGACGCGCTGAGTGATACCAGCATTTTGTGTCTAACTGTGGTATGAACCAGCATCTGCAGTTCTTTTTTTATTACACTATTAGGGAGGGGCTGATACAGGCCTGTGGTGAGAGGGAGACAGGGGGATTAATTTTGAACTGATGCAGGGCTCAGGAGAAGGTAGGACACTGGGATGAGATTGGAATTGGTTCGTGCCTGCATGGATGAGAATGGATCCATGGGATTAGATTGGAATTGGTGGAGAGAGTGTGGATGAAGGATGGGACAATGGGATTTGTTTGAAATCCCTTAGAGTGGCACAGCAGTAGAATTGCTGCCTCACAGCACCAGAGACTTGGGGTTGATCCTGACTACGGGTGCTATCTGTATGGAGTTTGTACCTTCTTCCTGGGACCGCGTGGGTTTTCTCTGGGTGCTCTGGTTTCCTCCCACACTCCAAAGCCGTGCAGGTTTATAGGTTAAATGGCCCCTGTAAATTGTAAATTGTTTGTAGCATGTAGGATAATGCTAGTCTACGGGGTGATCGCTGGTCGGCGCGCTCTCGTTGGGCCGAAGGGCCTGTTCCCACGCTATATCTCAAGGGTCCAAGGTAAAGTAATTGATTCAAGTCTGCATGGGTGAGAATGGACCTGTGGTGCCTGACCCACTGAGTTACTCTAGCATTTTGTGTCTATCTTCGGTATAAACCAGCATCTGTAGTTCCTTCCTGCTCAGTGCTTCACAGATGACGCCATTATCTCATCCTTATTTCTGGATCTGAACCCTTGCCACTATTTGAGGAGAGATTTGTTTCTGGCGATGACACATACCAACGGAAGAAGTCTGTCTGTGTGTGAACGACTGTTCACCCGAATCCTGTACCAATATGTTTCAATTTACCAGCTGAACACATCGGTTGTTACAAAACATTCCTTTCCCCCTTGGCCAATGTAGATTGCACCCAGTGTCATACAGCATAGAAACAGGCCATTCAGCCCACCAAGCCCACACTGATCCACAACCACCCATTTACATCAATCCTACGCTACTAACTATTCTCCCGACATACTCATCAATTCTCCATGGATCCAAACGCTCATAGTCATAATGCACAAAACAGGCCCTTCGGCCCAACTTTTTCATGCCGACCAAGATGTCTCATCTAGGCTAGTCCCATCTGACAGCATTTTGCCCATACACTCTAAATCTTTCATATCCACGTCCCTTTCCGTGTGTCTTTTAAATGTTTTTATATTACCTGCCTCAACTACTTCCTCTGGCAGCTTGTTCCATATACCCATCACACTTTGTGTGGAAAAGGTTGCCATTCAGGTGCTTACTAAATCTTTCCCCCTCCTCTCACCTTAAACCTATCTTCTCTGGTTCTTGATTCCCCTACTCTGGGAAAAAGAGTTTGTGCATCTACCCTATCTATTCCCCACATGATTTTACATACAGCTATAAGATCGCCCCTCAGCCTCATGCACTCCAAGGAATAAACCTACACAACCATTCCCTATCTATCTACTCAGTTACACATTAGTGGCTTGTTTATATGTAATATCCTTTTTTGGGGGGTTGGTGGTGGTGATTGTGTGATTTAGATATGGACTACTCAGCCAACAGTAGGGTTAGCAAGTATTACACTGGGAAAATCTTTATTTGCTGAGGGATACTCTGAAGGATCTCTTGCCCAGAGTACGGGAACCAAGAACTCGAGGACATAGGTTTAAGGTGAGGGGGGAAAAGATTTACTTGGAACCTGAGGGGTGACATTTCACACAGAGGGAGGTGGGTATATGGAACGAGCTGCCAGAAGAAGTAGTTGGGGCAGGTACTATCGCAATGTTTAAGAAACATTTGGACAGGTACATGGCTAGGACAAGTTTAGAGGGATTTGGGCCAAATGTAGGCAGGTGGGACCATTGTAGATGGGGCATGTTGGGCAGCATGGGCATGCTGGGGTAAAGGGCCTGTTTCCTTGCTGTATGACTCTATGGGGCAAACACAGGCAAATGGGACCAGCTTAGATGGGGGATCTTGGTCGGCATGAACGAGTTGGGTTGTATGTCTCTATTCCATGGTGTACAGCTCTATTTGCAATGACTCTTGCTTACGTCTACTGGTGCACCCTGCAAATCATACTGGCAGGTTGCACCACAGTTTGGCTTGTGAACAGCTCTACCAAGATTTCAAGAAATTGCAGAGCTGTGGATGTAGCCCAGTCCATCACATAGACCAGTGCTGACTTCATCTACGCTTTAAACTGCCTTGGAAAAACAGCCAACATAATCAAAGACTTGTCCCATCCCAGCCATTCCTTCTTCACCCTGCTCCCGTCCAGCAGAAGGCACAGAAGCTTGAAAGCGTGCACCGCCAGACTCAAGAACAGCTTCTTCCCCTCTGTTATCAGGCTTCTGAATGCTCGTTCCATAAGCTAGGGTACATCGATTCACCTCGACCCCATTGCGGACATTGAACTTTGTCTCTACAACTGGTGCGCTACAATTCTGAGAACTATATCTTGCACTCTGTATCTTCCCCTTTGCTCTACTTATTGTACTTGAGTTTGACTGGATTGTATTTATGTGTAATATTATCTGATCTGATTATATAGCATCCAAAACAAAGCCTTACACTGTACTTCAGTACATGTGAAAATAATAAACCTAAACCTATGACTCGTAACTCAGCGGGTCAGACAGCATCTCTGGAGAAGATGGTTAAGTGATGTATTGGGTCAAGGCTCTTTATCAGAATAATGGAACCAATAACCTTGATGTGGATTGTGTGAATAGGACCCTGACCATAAACGTTTGAGGTGGCACAGCTGTAGAGCTGCTGCCTCACAGCGCCAGAGGCTCGGGCTCAAACCTGACCTTGGGCGCTGTCTGTACGTAGTTTTCACGTTCTGTGACCACGTGGGTTTCTTCCAGGTGCTCCGGTTTCCTCCCACATTCCAAAGATGTGCAGGTTTGACGGTTAATTGGCTTCTGTAAAATCGTTAATTTTCCCTAGTGTGTAGGGCAGTGCTAGTGTACGGGGTGATCGTTGGTCGGTTTCAACTCGATGGGCCGAAGTAAGGGGCTGTCCCACTGCGGCGACCTAATCTGCCAGTTTAGACGAGTTTGCCCTCGACTCAAGCTCGCAGCATGGTCGACACATGGTCCGAGGAGGTCCTATGAGGTCACTGGAACTCTCCTTCATGCTCGAGGGAAGTTCCCGCCTACTCGCGGCCTCAGTTAGGTCGCGAGAAAATTTGTCAGCATGTTGAGAAGTTTTCCGCGAGTAAAAATTGGTCGGCATGGTTCTTTTGAACTCGTAGTGCAGCGGAGTGGGGTCGCTATGTAGTTACAGGCAGTCGAGGGCAGCCGTAGGCAATCTACCTCGCTGACCGGGCATTTTAATTGGCTCATTGGAGTTTTCAGGACCAAGGAAAACCAACCAGTAGGTTAAATGCCCGCTAAACTTTATTATAAATATTTATCTCCACTCCTTCTCCGCCCCCTCTCCCCTCCTTCTCTCGCCCCCCCCCCCCCCCGCACTCTCTAAAGGACTTACCGTTATTGTGCAGCCGTCTTTCACCTTCCTCTTCATCGTGGGTGTGAATTTCAGTCAGCGTCCCCCCACTTTCCCTGCCCCCCCCCCCCCTTTGCGGTGTGTGCGTGTGTGCGTGCGTGCGTGCCCACCCGCCCGCCCGCCCGCCCGCCCGCACGTCCGCCCGTCCGTCCGTCCGTCCGATCGCGCGCGCACGCGCACCCAATCCAGCTCGCGGTTTCATCGCTGACGGTCGATCCAGCTCGAGGTCTTTCAGGCGAGTGCCCTCGAGCTTGTCGATCGAAGGCACTCTTCTGAACTCGCGGATTAGGTCGCCGCAGTGGGACAGCCCCTGAACTGTTTCCATGCTGTATCTCTAAAGTCTAAAATCAGTTGTCCATGTTCTCCACAGATGCTGCCTGACCTTCTGAGTTACTCCAGCACTTTATGTCCTTTTGTGTAAACCAGCATCTGCAGTTCCTTGTTCCTTCCAGTGACTATCTCGGACCTGGATGTGTGTTTGGGAACCTTAATGCAGGGGGAGCTGTGATTGCCAGCAGGTTGCTGGTGGTTTTTATATCTGTAAGGAGCAGAGATTTCCCTGAGTTCTGGACAACATTAGCAGCGGCACTTTCTTGGAATCCTTCCCCCAGGAGACTGCAATATGCTTTCACTTCCCTAGTGATGAAGAGTTTCAGCTGGAGTTCAGGCAGCAACACCCACGCATCTTTCACAAAACAGTGTTGCTGTCACTCTGCTGTGCTCCAGACACTGCGGCTGAGAACTGGAGCTGCTGAAAGATAGAAGCTTACAGTGCAGAAGGAGAGAAATCCCTGTGCCTCGGTTAGTTTAGTTTAGAGATACAGCACGGAAGCAGGTCCACCGGGTCCACGATCCCCATACACTAGCACTATCCTACACACTAGGGACAATTTACAATTCTTACCGAAGCCAATTAACCTACAAACCTGTGTCTTTGGAGTGTGGGAGGAAACCAGAGCACCCGGAGAAAACCCACAGTCACAGGGCGAACGTACAAACTCCGTACAGACAGCGCCCGTCGTCAGGATTGAACCCATGTCTCTGGTGCTGTGAGGCAGCCACTCTGCCGCTGTGCCGCCCATGAATATTTAAATTCAACAATTTTGTAACCTTCGGAGGATCAGAATAGTGAGCTGTTGTTTTCAGGAAAGCCAGCTGTGGGGTAACTAACTCAAGATGGAAGCTTTTGTTTAATTGCCTGTGAGTGTTCAAAAGTCACATGTTTAATTGTCATAGGCTCCGCGAGTGGAACAAAGAAATTCTTGCTGCAGCTTTACAGGCACAATGTGAGGCTGTTGCCAGGACTCAAGGGCCTGTGCTAGCGGAGAGGCTGTGCGGGCGAGGACTTCATTTCTTGGTACGCAGGAGGCTGAGGGATGATCTATGAGGGGTAAAATCATGAGGGGAATAGAAAGGATAGATGCACAGAATTATTTTCCCAGAGTAGGGGAATCAAGGTGTAAGCTAATAGGGGCACGATTTAATTTGAACCTGAGGGACAACCTTTTCACACAGAGGATGGTGGGGAAGGTCAGTACCTATAACCCACTTGATTACATTACAACAATCCACTACCTGGACCTTCAACAGGCTCAGTAAACAAAATTGTGATATGAATTGAGCCATGATGTAAATTAACTGTGATCTAATCGAATGATGGAACGTATTTATATTTACAGCCAGGTCTTCATTCCTTGGTATGCAGGAGACTGAGGGGTGATCTTATAGGTGTACATAAAATCACTAGGGGAATGGATAGGGTGAATGCACAGAGTCTTTCACTCAGGGAAGGGGAATCTGAACCAGGCGACATAGGTTGAAGGTGAGAGGGGAAAGATTTAGTAGGAACATGAGGGGCAACATTTCCACTCACAGGGTTGTGAATATATGGAACAAAATGTCAGAGGAGGTAGTTAAGACAAGTACTATAACAGCATTTAAAAGCCACTTGGACAGGTACATGGATAGGAAAGGCTGAGAGGGAAGACAAAGTGCTGGAGTAACTCATCAGGTCAAGCAGCATCTCTGGAAAACATGGACCTTTCCCTCTCTTTTATTTATTTATTTATATATATATTTTTTATTAGAAGTAAGTACAATAATGTAGCACATAAGTACCTAATACATATGAGATATTACAGTTCATGTACAACTTAACATGTTTCAAATTTAACAGAATAGAACAGATCTTTCCCTCTCAACCCCATTCTCTTGTCTTCTCCCCATGGCCACTGAGACCCTTACTAATGAAGAACCAGTCAATCTCTGTTTTAAAAATATCCAATGACGGCCTCTACAGCTGTCACAGATTCACCACCAGAGGGGTATGGGCCAAACGCAGGCAAACGGGACCAGCTTAGATGGGGCATCTTGGACGGCATAGATGAGCTGGGCTGAAGGGCCTATTTCCATGCTGTGTGACTGTCTATGATAATATTTGAGGGGTTGATTGGCCATCTCTTGCTCTTGAACATGGTCTTTGCCTGGCCCCCTTACCAATGAGCATTTGGCCGTTATAAGATCCAGTTAGTTATCAGTGCCACCAATTCCCATCTCATTAAACGGTCAAATTCATGCAGCATACTGCATAGTGAGTTAATTTGCAATTTAGCCCAGTGTTGATGCTTCTGATTGTGATGGGTGAGGAGAGAGTGGAGGCAATGATTCGCTTTGTGTAAAAGTGGATGGCTTCTAATTAGATTAACCCTACGAGTGGCCCTGGGTTCTCGTCATTAATCAGGGATGCCATTAAAGAGCTGGGAGGTGGTTCTGTAGCTCTGCTGTCTGTGAGTCTGGCCGGCAAGGATAAGATTATGCCGCAACACCACAGATTTACTGCTGCGTATCTTCCTGAACATGCAGTGCAAGCTTGCTTTGAGTGTGCGGGGAACGGAACAACTTTTTGCATGCGATAGCCCAAAAAGGTTAGAGGGTAAAGATTTAATATATACCTGAGGGGAAACGTTTACGCATCCCACAAGGGTGGCACAGTGGCGCAGCAGGTAGAGTTGCTGCCTTACAGCACCAGAGACCTGGGTTCGATCCTGGCTACAGGTGTGTCTGTACGGAGTTTGTATGTTCTCCTTGTGACCGCGTGGGTTTTCTCCGGGTGCTCTGGTTTCTTCCCACACTCTTCTTCCCACAAAGACGTGCAGGATTTATAGGTTAAATGGCTTCTGTAAATTGTCCCTTGTGTGTAGGATAGTATTAGTGTATGGGGTGATTGCTGATCGGCGCAGAGTCGGTGGGCCGATGGGCCTGTTTCCGTGCTATATCTCTAAAGTCTAAAGGACAGAGAAGGACAGTTTAAATGTAGATTTGCTAGAGATACAACAGGCCCTTTGGCCCATTGAGTCCACACCAACCATCAGGTCACCTGTTCACACTTGTTCTATGTTATGCCACTTTCTCATCCACTCCCTACACGTTAGCGGCAATTTGCAGAGGTCAATTAACCTACAAAACCGCACGTCTTTGGTAATGTGGGAGGAAGCTGGAGCATTCGGAGAAAACCCAAGTGGTCACAGGGAGAACGTGCAAACTCTTTCATTCAGTAGGTGGTGGCTGTATGGAACGAGCTGCCAGAGGAGATAATTGAGGCAGTTACTATGACAACATTTAAAAGACATTTGAATAAGTACATGGTTAGAAAAGGTTTAGAGGGATATGAGCCAAATGCGGGTAAATGGAACTAGCTTAGATGGAGTATCTTGGTTGGCATGGTTGAGTTGGGCTATAATGCCTCTTTCTGTGCTGTATGCCTATAAATCTCAGAGGATATTCTTGATAATGGCTGTTCCTGCTTGGTTGCTGTGTCCCCAACTTTAGGTAGAGTTGGGATAAGCTTAATTGCCTGGAAGACTGTTCTTCCGGGCAATTAAGAAGAACACTCTTAATTGTTCTCCTTAAGATAGATTAGCCTGTACGTCTTTTGAGTGTGGGAGGAAACCGGAGAACCCGGAAAAAAACTCACCCAGGGAAAACTTGCAAGAAGAGGTATAACATTTCCGACTAGGTTCTAAGTATGAATTTCATTGTTCTGTTGCCGGTGCATATGACAATTAAACACACTTCACTCGACTCTTGACTACAGCAACATGTTTGCAATTAATTGTTTTCCCTTTTCCCAGAGTTGAAATGTCAAAGACTAGTGGGCATAGCTTTAAGATGAGAGGGACAAAGTTTAAATGAGATGTGCGGGCAAGTTTGTCACACAGAGGGTGGCGGGTGCCTGGAACATGTTGCCAGGGGTGGTGGTGGAGGCAGATAGGACAGTGGCCTTTAAGAGATTTACTTTAGAGATACAGTGCGGAAACAGGCCCTTCGGCTCACCGAGTCCCGCCAACCAGCGATCACCCCGTACACTATCCTACACATTAGGGACAATTTACAATTTTACTGAAGCCAATTAACCTATTAACCTGTATATCTTTTGAGTGTGGGAGGAAACCGGAGCACCCGGGAAAAAACTCACGCAGGGAAAACGTGCAAACTCAATGCAGACAGCAGTCATGGTCAGGATTGAACCCGGGTCTCTGGTGTTGTGAGGCAGCAACTCTACTGCTGTGCCACTGTGCTGCCCTGTTGATACCATGGGTGTCGGGGATGCCACTATCGGTCAGTATCAGGAGTAGGTAACCACCACACTGATGAATGGCTCTGTCCTTTTCCAGCTCTGTTCAACCTGATCCCTGTGGGACTGCGGGTGGTGGCGATACAAGGTGTGAAGTCTGGCCTCTACGTGGCCATGAACGGCGAAGGACTTCTCTACAACTCGGTGAGTGCATCCTCCTCTTTGCCCCTCCGATAGAGTTACAACATGGAAACAGGCCCTTCGGCCCACCGTCCGCACCGACCATCGATCACCCCAAGCACTAGCACTATCCTACACGCTCGGGACAATTCACAATTTACAGAAACCAATTAATCTGCGAACCTGTACGTCTTTGGAATGTGGGGGGAAACTGGAGCACCCGGAGAAAACCCACGCGGTCACAAGGAGAACAAACAAACTCCATCCGTACAGACAGCACCTGTTGTCAGGATCGAACCTGGGTCTCTGGCGCTGTAAAGCAGCCACTCCACCTCTGCGCCAACGTGCTGCCCACTCTTCTTGGTCACGAGCATCGAGACAGTGTTGGGCCTTTCTGGGTATAGTTGGGTGGATGGGATAGACTGACTTGCTCTGTGGAGGTGGCGTGGAAAGAGATGCCCATGAACTGTTTGGTGTTGCGTTGAATGTGTCGCGTTTTGCTTGGTAACCAGCGAAGCCACGTCCCTCTCCTCGCCCATCCGCCATCGTTCCCTGGGAGCGCAGGGTTGGCAGGGGAAAGGATTTCATCCCAATTGGACTGTCTGCAATGGTAATCACAACATGTCCAGTCTCATTTCATCTCCCCGTGATTAAAATCTACCAGCATGTTCGCGCTTGCCTGATTCTGTCAGCAGTTGTAAACTTGAAGCCTTCAGAAAAGAAAGTGCCTTATTAATTATTAATTCAGAAAGTATTTTCGACCTAGAAATTACTCTTGTTATTGGAGTTGCTCGTGCTTGCTGTGACATTCCACATGAGAAATTTATAGCCAAGGCCTTGACAAATGTCATACATTGTTGTCCGGGGGAGCGGAGAAGCAATTTCATTGCCACCTCTCCGATAATCAAGGACTCTATCTCTAATACACTGCGGGCCTGAGGGGGAGATTTCGCTCAAGTTCTTAAAAGTTATGAAGAGGTTTTTAGATTTTACATTTTAGTTTTAGAGATACAGCGTGGAAACAGGCCCTTCGGCCCACCAAGTCCCCGCCAGCCAGCGATCCCTGTACGCTAGTTCTATCCTCCACACTAGGAACAATTTACAATTTACAAAAGCCAATTAACCTACAAACCCGTACGTCTTTGGAATATGGAAGGAAACCGGAGCACCCGGAGGCTACCCACGTAGTCACAGGGAGAATGTACAAACTCCATAGAGACAGCACCCATAGTCAGGATCAAACCCGGGTCTCTGGCGCTGTAAGGCAGCAACTCCACTGCTGTGCCTCTGTGCCGTCCCAGTGTTGATTCAACACTGAACTTGCCAATTAGAACACAGATGAGCGTGAGCAATGCATAATTCACACAGAACACAAAGTGCTGGAGAAACTCAGCAGGTCAGGCAGCATCTGTCGAGGGAACATCTGAAGAAGGGTCCCAACCCAAAACGTCGCCTTGTCCATTCCCTCCGCGGATGCTGCTTGACCTGCTGAGTTCCTCCAGCACAGTTTTGCTTAAGGTTCCAGCATCCGCAGTCTATTGTGGCAACGTTCACACATTTTGATCAAAGGCAACACTCCTCATCACTCATCCATATACCCTGCCTTTGATTTTTGCATCTGCACTGTAAGTAATTGATGGCACCGTGTAAAGGAGTTTAGCTCTGTAGCAAACCGGTTTCATCTTTTTTTTTGCTTTGGCCTTTATCCCCAGGCACTCAATGAAGGTGGCTTCTATTTCTATTTTAAAATAACTTTACTAAAACATAACAAAACTTAAATGAAAGAAAGTTGAACCTCCTTGTCCAGGACTCATTCCAACGCTGCAGTGCCCACAGGTTTTGGAATATCTCCAGCAGGACACCAGAGACCATCTATACGTTCCCTGTGGACTCTTGAATGTGAATGTTGATTCTTGCTACAACCTGCGACCGTTTGATCAACCTGCGACTGTTTGCTGAGACAGGAATAGATAGGGTAGACCAGAGGTCGGCAACCTTGTTCTGCAAAGGAGCCAGGACCCAAGTTTGTGAGCGGATGGCGGGCCACATCTATCGCCATAGTTAATAAATAATTATTTATCTTTTTTTTTTAAATCGCAACAAAAATGTAACAAAAAAACAATTATCCCCACGACAAGCTACAACTAAAGTGCAACACTGTGGCCGGAGCGGAAATCCCGCTGATGCTTCGCTTTCCTCCAGCCGGAGGAAGCCATTCAGCCCGCTTCAGTTTCACACATGGTGGGGGGCGCTTTCACTCCGGATGGTCAGGGGGATGGAAGAGGGGGTGGGAGGGTAGGGACAGAGAGAGAGAGAGAGAGAGAGAGAGAGAGAGAGAGCGAGTCGACAGATGTTGTGATATGGAATTGGCTGTGTGTGTGAGAACTATTCTCGGATAAGTGTTGTGTGGGTTTTGTGTTACGCCTGCGGGCCGGATGATTTCAGGTTATGGGCCGGATCCGGCCCGTGGGCCGCAGCTTGCTGACCCCTGGGGTAAACAATCAGAACCTATTTCCCAGGATAGTAAAATCAAATACTAACGTGGATAGCAAAATTTAAAGGAGGTGTGCAGGACAACCTTTTTACACTGAGGGTGGCAAGTGCCTGGAAAAGCACTGGTTAAGGCTGATGCATGAGTAGCATTTAGTTTGGATACACAGCATGGGAACAGGTCCGACGGCCCACTGAGTCCACGCTGACCATCGATCACCCGTTCACACTAGTTCTATGTTTTTCCACTTTCACATCTACTCCCTGCACACCAGGGGCAATTTAGGGAGATTAGTTCCCCAAACCCACACGTCTTTGAAAGGTGGGAGGAAACCGGAGCACCTGGAGGAAACGCATGAGGTCACAGGAAGGACGTCCTTCAAACTCCACACAGAGAGCACCCATGGTCAGGATCGAACCCGGTCTCTGGCATGTGAGGCAGTGGTTCGGCCAACTGCGCCACTTTGCCACAACTTGAGAACTGCATGTATTTCTGGTCACCATATTACAGAGGGAGTGACCAGGGTGAGAATGGTCCTTGTTTGTGCTGGCAGCCTTGCCAAGGCAGTGTGAAGAGGGGATCAACTAACCTCCGAACGTTTTTCAATTATTCCAATGACAATGGCAAATACGCTAAATTAGTTTCAATTTTTAAGGCAGCAATGTCTTTTTTTTAAATTTATAATTACTGTCCATTTTTCTGGTGACAGTCCTGCAGTGACAAGGTTAATTTCCTTGCTGCCTTTTCTCCCCAGAAGATATTCTTTGCAGAGTCAGCACTGGCTGCTTCCTGGAATTTACAAACAGGGTTCCTCGTATCTAGTGCTGCCAGCTAAAGACTTCTCTGAACCTTAAATCTTGCTGACAGTCATCTGAGCGCAGATTTTATAAAATGCAAATTACAGATTTTTTCTGTTCGCTGAGGAAAAATTCAGGAACAATACTTTCTTAGCAACCTCGGAGGTTTAAGAAAGGGAATTGGTAAAGTTAATTTGAGAGGTGTTGAGAGGTTATGAGAAAAGATTAGCGAGCTGAATCCTAAAATATTTCATAAGTATGTGGTTCAGTTTTGCGCACCTTGCTGCGGGGAAGATACCTTTAAACTGGAAGATTTCTAAGGTTGTTGCCAGGACAATAGACAATAGGTGCAGGAGTAGGCCATTCGGCCCTGCGAGCCAGCACCACCATTCAATGTGATCATGGCTGATCATCCCAATCAGTACCCCGTTCCTGCCTTCTCGCCATATCCCCTGACTCCGCTATCTCGAGGGCCTGAGATACGGGGAGAGGTTGGGCAGGCTAGGACTTTATTCCTGGGAATGCAGGAGATGCGGGGTGATCATACAGAGGTGCATATAATCATGAGCGGAATCGACAGTGTGAATGCACAGTTTTTCTCCCAAGGGTGGGGGGGGGGGGGGGGGGGGGGGCAAGAACTAGAGAGCATCGAGAACTAGAGGCAAGAAGGGAAATAATTAACAGGAACCTGAAGAACATCTTTTTCGCTCAGAAGATGGTGGGTATATGGAACAAGCTGCTAGACGCGGTAGTTGAGGCAAGTACTATAACAGCATTTAAAAGCCACTTGGACAGGTACATGGATAGGAATGGTTGAGAGAGTTATAGGCCAAACGCGGGCATCTTGGTTGGCATGTACTACAGGCCGAAGGGCCTGTTTCTGTGCAGTATGACTCCATTCTCAGTGATAATGTAGGGGAGAGTTTGAACGTAATCAAGTTTCAAAATAAATTTGTTGTCCAAGGGGTGGACTAAGCTTTGAAAGGAGGACATTGAATTGGTGAACTAAGCTCTGAAATGAGGACAGTGTATTTGTCTTTGTAACATGAATAGATTACATTAAGACTAATTTAAAAGACAAAGAGAAGTTATGAATGGAACAGTAATAGGCAGAGAATAAGTGTTAAAAATGATTGACATACCAGTCCAAATGGAACGAATCTCAAGTTGCCAAAAGGCAGAAATGGGAATAGTATAGGTGTCATGATTAGCACGGACATTGTGGGCTGAAGGGCCTGTTCCTGTGTAAAACTGTTTGATTTTCTGTGCTCTGAACATAGGAAAATAGGATCAGGAGTAGGCCACATGGCCCCTGCCATTCAATATGATCTTTAGAGTTTAGAGCGTGGAAACAGGCCCTTCGGCCCACCGAGTCCACGCCAACCAACCATCACCAATACATTAGTTCTATCCTAGATATTAGGTACAATTTACAGAGACCAATTACCCTACTAACCTGCACGTCTTTGGAGTGTGGGAGAAAACTGGAGCACTCAGAGAAAACCCACATGTGGTCATGGGGAGACCGTACAAACTCCAAACCGACAGGACTTGAGGTGAGGATCGAACCCGTGTCTCCGGCGTTGTAAGGCAGCAGGTCTACAACTGTGCTACCCTAATCTGCCCCAGGCCTCTTCTTTACCTATTCTTCATAACGTTCTTTAATTGGATTTTAACTTACACTAAATCTTGTACAGTGTATCCTTTATCTGTGCACTGTGGACAGCTCAATTATAATCATGCATAGCCTTTTCTTTGTCTGGATAGCACGCAGCAAAAAACTTCTCACTGTACCTCGGTACACGTGACAATAATGAAGTAACCAATTCCTTGCAAAGATCTTGCAAAAATGTGTGGGTCGGAGTTTAGAGCCAGTGCCTCACAGCGCCAGACAGAAACTCCACACAGACAGCCCCCGAGGCCATGATCAAACCTGGATCTCAGGTACTGCGCGGCAGTAGCTCTACCAACTATGCCAGTTGTGGGATGAGTCGCCCAGTCCTGCTCCTGTTTCCTTGTGTTCTCAGACACTTCCCACACTGGGGAAATCAGGTGGAGTGAGTTATTGCCTTTTCACAGCCTTTCTGCCAGCTTGCTCTACAGTTGTGTGTGTGTGTGTGTGTCAGCAAGGATTTCCAACTTCACACAGTCCCCGACACTCACTAGTAGTTTCTGTCAGCTGTATCACCAGCGTATACACAGTTATACATAGAATCAGGATTTTTTAAAACTTATATCATCACAAGCTTTTTCCTGGCAAGGCTCTTTGGAGTCCCCTTCCGAAATCCCTTGCCACCCCCTCTCTCCCTCTTTAAGTGGAAACAGGCCCTTCAGCCCAACTCATCCATGCTAACCAAGATGTTCCATCTACAATAGTCCCAGAGAGGGGAGAGTTCTTCAGATGGTGGTGAATCTGTGGAATTTATTGCCACAGATGGCTGCAGAGGCCGTCAATGGATATTTTTAAGGCATAGATTGACAGATTCTTGATTAGTAAGGGTGTCGGGGGGTTATGGGGAGAAGGCAGAAGAATGAGATTGAGAGAGAAAGATAGATCTGCCATGATTGATTGCCAAATGATCTGCCATGATTAGACTTGATGGGCCGAAGGGCCTAATTCTACTCCAATAACATGAATTTAGGAACTTTAAAATTATATATAACAACATATAAAAATAAATCACTGTAGATACTGGTTCATACCAAAGATAGACACAAAATCCTGCAGTAACTCTGCAGGTCAGGCAGCAACTGTGGGGGAAAAGGATAGGTGACATATTCAGATGAACATAAAATTTGGTTCACCAAATGGTATTATAACATGGGGCTGATGTAGATGGGGCATCTTGGTCGGTAGGGACGAGTTGGGCTGAAGGGCCTGTTTCTATGCTGTATCACACTGACTCAAATCCCTCCAACCAACATTTTTTCCATCTGCCCCAGTATATGGAAAGTTGTTAAATTCAATGAAAATGGTTCTTGCTTGGGACTTTATTATTAGAACAACAGAACTATGTTATTGAAAAGCAAAAGAACTGCAGGTAGGGACAGCACAGTGACGCACCTGGTAGAGCCCCCCCCCCTTCTTTCTCCACCTCTCACCGTCTCTCCGCCGGTCCAGTCTCTCCCCTGTCTCCTACTCGCATCTACCCCGCTCTCCCGCTACCTGGCACCCCCGTTTGCTTTTTTTTCGTGAATGACCTTTGACAAATCCCATAATTCCTTTTGTTTTTCGGAATACCGAACTTGCTTATTATTGAACAGTATTCCCAGGAAGTCATAGACATAAGGTGCCACGGGTGCTGGTTTGCAAAAAAAATTGCTGGAGTAACTCAGTAGGTCAGGCAGCGTCTCTGGAGAATATGGATAGGCGACGTTTCGGGTCAGGACACTTCTTCAGACTCCACTTCACTCTACTCCACGTCCCACTACACCACTCCACACGACACCCTGACGGCAGTGAGTGAAATAACATCTCAGGGTAAAGAGTCATTCAGCAAATTATTTTTTTACTCGTTTGTTACCAGAAGTACAATTCTTCAACATGTTCATGTTGGAACACAATAAGCCTTTGTCCTTGCAGAAGAAACATTGACGTGCCTTCATGTTGAGAGAGCAAAAGCAAAGATATTTTTCAAAGCTCTGGGACCATATGTTGCTGACAAAAAAGATCTATTGAAATTATTTCTGCATAGTGTAAAGTGGATCCCATCAAAGAAAGAAATGATGTTGATTGCCGAAGGAGAGAGAGACAGAAATAATTATTGATGTTCATGTTACATGCTCAATATGCCCTGGTCTTTCAGTCTCTGAAGTACTTTTGAAGTCTAGTTACTATTTTTTTAGTTTAGTTTAATTTGGTTTTGGTTTGTTTAGTTTGGTTTCACAAGTTGATAAGTTGTTCGAGCAAAATTAGGCCATTCGGCCCAACCACTCTACTCTGCCATTTAATCATTGCCGGTCTATCTTTCTCTCTCAACCCCATTCTCCTGCCTTCTCCCTATAACCTCCTGACACCCTACCTAATCAAGTTTGGTTTGGTTTACTTTAGTTTAGAGATGTATAGAAACATAGACATAGAAACATAGAAAATAGGTGCAGGAGGAGACCATTCGGCCCTTCATTGTGATCATGGCTGATAGTCCCCAATCAATAACCCGTGCCTGCCTTCTCTCCATATCCCTTGACTCCACTAGCCCCTAGAGCTCTATTTAACTCTCTCTTAAATCCATCCAGTGACTTGGCCTCCACTGCCCTCTGTGGCAGGGCATTCCATAAATTCGCAACTGTCTGGGTGAAAAGAAATGTTCTCACCTCAGTCTTAAATGACCTCCCCTTTATTCTAAGACAGTGCCCCCTGGTTCTGGACTTGCCCAACATTGGGAACATTTTTCCTCCATCTAGCTTGTCCAGTCCTTTTATAATTTTATATGTTTCTATAAGATCCCCCCTCATCCTTCTAAACTCCAGTGAATACAAGCCTAGTCTTTTCAATCTAGGCTTGGATGCAGCGTGGAAACAGGCCCTTCGGCCCATGGAGTCCATGCCCACCAATGATCACCCGTACACTAGTTCTATCCTACACACAGATTATGAAGAGCATAATTAAAGTAAGAAATATTGCTGCCGGAGTAGAGTTTTAAAAGAGTGGAGCGATTGTAATGTGTGATTACAGGTCCACATTTGGGACCAGCACACAAAGAGTTACCTGGGTTGGGCACCATCTATGTGACTCAGTACGTCTGTGTTGAAAATTGGTCCTCTGTGATCGAGAATCATTTATTTCATGTTTTAATCTTACTGTCCCTCTCTCCAATTGTACTGGTGACATAAATTAATCTGCAAATTCTCCTTCAATACAGATGCAATCTGTAGCATAGCCTGCATCTGCCAGACCTTGTAGAGGCATGATCTATCATGGTACGCCAAGATTCCTGCGCAGCGGTTCTGGTGCAGTCTCTGCTGAACATTTTACAAGCCATGCTGTTTCTCTCCCTGTAGCCCAGTCCATCAATCCCCACCTTCGATTCCATCTACACTTCACACTGCCCCGGAAAAGCAGCCAACATAAGAAAGGTCCCAACCCAAAAGGTCACCAACCCTTTTCCATGGTCCATGCTGCCTGACCTGCTGAGTTACTCCAGCACATTGGGTCCTTTCGAACATAATCAAAGACTTGTCCAACCCTGCTCATTCCTTCTTCCCCATGCCCCCATCTGGCAGAAGGCATAGAAGATTGAAACAATGCACCATCAGGCTCATGAACGATCCTTCCATTAGCTAGGTCACTGTCCCATTCACCTCTATCCATTGCAGACATTGGACTTTGTCTGATCCTTGTTATGGAACTGATGTGCTACAATGCAGATGCCTTTCCCATGCCGACTAACATGTCCTATCTACACTACTCCCACCTACCTGCATTTGGCCCAAATCCCTCTAAAGCTTTCTTATCCATGTACCTGACCAAATGTCCAGATGCTGGCTTACAAAAAAGACAGAAAATGCTGAAATAACTCGGTGGGTTAGGCAGCATCTCTGGAGAACATGGATAGGTTACGTTTTGGGTCAGTAGAGTCTGAGGAAAGGTCCTGACCCGAAACATCACCAATCCGTGTTCTCCAGAGATGCTGCCTGACCCGCTGTGGCACTTTGTGGCCGGCTCTATAAAAGTTGCCACCTTTTAGATAAGATATTAAAACAGAGTCCAAGGGTTAGCTTAGCAACTCTGCTCTCTACACTGTGCCTGATTCAGATCCAGAGTTGACACCATCATTTAACCAATCTGGGAAACTGTCACCGTGCACCACTTACCTGTCAACTTCAATCTTCCCGTCAGACAGTGACGCAGCAGTAGAGTTGATGTCTTGCAGCACCAGAGACCAGGGTTCAATTCTGACTATGGGTGCTGTCGGTACGGAGTTTACAGAGAACTCTGACCTCTGACGTTGTGAGGCAGCAACTCTACTGCTGTGCCAATGTGCCACCCTTCTCCCGTTCAGAAATCTTGTCCGTGCACATGTTTAATCGGTATGCAATAAGAAGGAGCTGCAGATGCTGGTTTATACCAAAGATAGACACAAAATGCTGGAGTACCTCAGCAGGTCAGGCAGCATCTCTGGAGAAAATGGATAGTGAAGTTTTGGGTCGAGACCCTTCTTCAGACGGACTGTATATATTTATTCACATGACTAAGGCTGAAGTTCTGGAGATCTCTCCATGCAGTCCTCCTTTCTGGAGCTACCTAATTCTGAAGTTCTAAACAGTCCTGCTTCTCTGAGAGTTTCTTCCCTAAATCTTCCTGCTTTTCTCTTCTCCTTACAATCTGCTATTTTGATCAATTATTATCAGTAATATCTCTTGTGGTTGGAAGCCCATTTCATTTACATAGATAGTCCTTGCGAGGAGTGAGTGAGATGTTGCCGTGCTGATGAGGGTGGTACAGATGTGAAATGTGGCCACCTTTACATTGGCGAGGCCAAGCATTTCACATTGACCATTTCACAGAACACTTGCGCTTGGTCTGCCAAGGCCTGCTAGATCTCCCGGTTGTTAATCACTTTAAATCCCCTTCCCATTCCCACACTGACCTTTCTGTCCAGGGCCTCTTCCATTGCCAGAGTGCCCCCACATGCAAACTGGAGGAACAGCACCTCATGTTCCACTTGAGTAGCCTAAAAGTCGCTTTTTAAAAAAAAAGCTATAAATGTTGAATTTTCCATTTGCGGTAACTAACCTATAAACACAATCCCTTCCTCCTCCCCCTTTCTAATATAATAATAATAATAATACACTTTATTGTCATTGTAAATACAAACCACAACATTTCAAGTCAGAATGTGCAATATTTCTCACCTCCCCTCCACAATCAATCTGACGAAATGGGTCTTATCCAAAACGCTGCCTATCCATGTTCTCTGGCGATGCTGCCTGACTCGCTGAGTTACTCCAACACTATTGTTTCTTTTTCTGTAAACCAGCATCTGCAGCTCCTATTGTCTACAAATGTGAAAGTAGTTGTTGTTGTGTTGCCTTTAATACTGGCACGCTGTGGTGGTGCTTCCTGATATTGGAGGGCACACTGATTGATTGCTGTTGATTGCAACTCTCCATAAGGACATGGCCTGCAATTTTATGCTGCACAGACCATTACACACAATGGCAGCTGGTACTGAAAATGAGGAGCATCTCTTCTCCAATCTGCAAATCACAAGTGACAGATCCATTGTTTGAACGTACAGTATTGGAACATTCGGGATGGCACATAGTGCAAGGGAGCACAGTGGCGCAGTGGTCGAGTTGCTGCCTCACAGCGCCAAGTTCGATCCTGAGGACGGGTGCTGTCTGTATGGAGTTTGCACGTTATCCCTTTGACCCCGTGCGTCTTTTCCAGGTTTCCTCCCGCACTCCAAAGTCATGCGGGTTCGCAGGTTAATTTCTGTCGCTTTTGGAAATTGTAAATTGTCCTGAGTATGTAGGATAGAACGGGTGTACAGGTGATCGCTGGTCGGCACGGACGCGGTGGGCCGACGGTCCTGTTTCCACGCTGTATCTCTGAACTAAACAAAACTGAGAATAGTACGACACAGGAACAGACCCTTCATCCTGCAATGTCGATGTTAAACATGACGCCAAGTTAAACTAATCTCTTCTGTGTGCATGTGATCCGTATCCCTCCCAGCCCTGCATGCCTAGCTTAAAAGCCCCTTAAACACCACTATCATATCTGCCTCCACCACCACCCCTCACAGCGCTTTCCAGGCACCCATCCCCCTCTGTGTAAAAAAGACCTGCCCCACACATCTCCTTTATATTTTTCCACTCATCTTAAAGCTATGCCCGTTGATCTATGATATTTCCACCCAGATAGAAAAGTTCTGACTGTCTACCCTATCTATGTCTCTGATAATTTTATATAGTTCTGTCAGGACTCCCCTCAGCCTCCGACACTCTGGAGAAATCAATTCATCTGGTCAACCCCTCCTTATAGCTAGAAACAAGCAACTGCAGGTGCTGGTTTACAAAAAAAGACACAACGTGCTGGAGTAACTCAGCAGGTCTAGTAGCATCTCTGGATGACAATAACACACAGCAAGCTCCAACAAACCACTCATGAGATGAGAGATTGGATATATTTTTTTAATAACATGCATTCTCTGAGCTGCTCCCAAAGCCACAGAGTCTGAAGAAGGGTCCCGTCCCGAAACATTACCTAACCATGTCCTCCAGAGATGCTGCCTGACCCGCTGAGTTACTCCAGCACTTTGTGTCCTCCCCTAAATATCACTCATATTAACATCGGCAAATACTCCACCCATCGCCATTAACCTGAAAAGTGCACCAGCCTCTTAGGTGGCTTTGTGAACTTGGAGACTGCAGGTTATTAAAAGGATTACCCAATCACTTACCTCACGCATGGTTTGTTGGATCTTGCTTTGTGTTCTTGACGGCAGAATTCCTACGTTAGTAATACTCACCCCCCCCCCCCCCCCACCCCCCCTCCCCCCACCCCTTCGCACTCTGCAGTTGATCGTGGCTGCAGGGATAAATTCCATCTGAACTGTTCCATAATTACTGCCGTTTCAATGATGCAGGTTCTAGGGCAACTTTCTCACCTCTCCTGCATTATTCATTCTTGCCGTGGCCCATTAGCAGTTCCTTGCCAATGTGTCTTGTGTAAATCGGAGGAAGGTTGTCATAGTTTAGAGACAGGATGAGCTCGATGTGCCAAATTCACAGTGGCGACAACATTTACAGTGCATGCCTCGAATCTGTATTAGCAAGAATTACAGAATTGTTTTAAGTTCTATTAAATTTTAATACGCTCTTTCTCAACGCCATTAAAATTCTAGTCAGAAAGATATGTCATTCGGGCAAGTAGCCAAATATCTCTAACGTTTTTTTTAAAGTTAGAACCTAACTCCCTTTACAATGAAATTGTTGCATTAAAATTGTTTTTTCCCATGTCACTTCCGGTTCTTTTCCCAATAACTTTCCTTCTCAGTCCCCTGGTTCTTGATCCTGTGCCAACGAGGACAATTTTTCTACTGGTGAAGTGCAAAGCGTCTTTCAAATCCCCTCTCAACCTCTTTTCATGTCACAGACTCATGAAGTTATATAGCATGGAAACAGGCCCTTTGGCTCAACTCGTCCATGCTGACCTAAGCCGGTATCATTCGCCTGCGATTGGCCCATATCCCTCCAAATCATTCCCATCCATCCACCTGTCCAGATGTCTTTGTCCGACCCGAAATTACGCCTGTTCCTTTTCTCCAGAAATGTTGCCTGACCCGCTGAGTTACTCCAGCATTTTGTGTCTACCTTTGGCATTCTGGGCTAATGCCATATACCTGTACTTGGCCCATATCCCTCTCAATCCTTCCTGTCCATATATTTGTCTAGATGTCTTTTAAAAGGCATAATTGTATCTGCATCTATAGTAAATACAAAATCCATCCCTTGAGGGCACTCTGTTAAGGAAATATTTAATGTGTACTTAATAGATCTGGAACATTTGACATTTAATCTTATAAGCCTATTGACAGGTTCAGCCGTTTGTAAATTATAATATCAAATGTACAAACTGAACAAAGCCAATTTCTGATTGCTCAGCACTAAGGCTGGATAAAAGAATAAAACAATCTTAGTTTCAAAAGAATAATCTGATTTAACACAATAAAATCTCTATTTGCACTGCTTTAGTGGTTTACATTTGTAAAGTGCCTTATATTTTTAGTTTAGTTTTATTGTCACGTGTACCGAGGTAAAGTGAAAAGCTTTCCAGTCAGCAGAAAGACTATACCTGATTAAAATCAAGTCATCCACAGTGGACAGATACAGGATAAACGGAATAACATTCAGTGCAAGATAGAGTCCAGTATAGTCTGATCAAAGATAGTCAAAGGGCCTCCAATGAGGTAAGATGGGAGGCCAGGACCATTCTCTAGTTGGTGAAAGGATGGTTAGGTTGCATGTACTCCACCACGCCTCCAGAAGCCGGTCCAATTTTCACGCATCTACTAACACCCTGAAGCTGTTGCTGCTGCATTTTCATGGGTTTCAATGGTGGCTGTACTTCAAAAGCAAATGTTTCCACGATGCCTCTGCTCACAAAAAAACAGCATCTCCAATGCCAGTCTTTCTTGCTGGCGCAGCTTGTAGTAATGAATTGTATGATGCGGGCACCACTGGCATTTATTGACCATCGCTAATTCTCCTTGAACTGAGCTTCTTGCCCTTTGACGTGGGGTCAGCAAGTCAGCAGATTGAACTGCTTCTGAAACCTCAACAAGGCCAGATCTCCATCCGTGCACGGCATTACTTTTAGGTTTATTATTGTCAACCTTTTTGTTTTGCGTGTCATCCAAAGAGATCAGATAATACTGTGCACTGTAGAGTTACTGCCTTGCACCCAGACCAGGTGTTGGAGACCCGGGTTCGATCCTGACTACGGGTGATGCCTGTATGGATTTTGTACGTTCTCCCTGTGACCACGTGGGTTTTCTCCAGGTGCTCCGGTTACCTCCCACACACAAAGATGTACAGGTTTATGGGTTAATTGGCTCCTGTAAATTGTCAATTGGGCCTAGTGTGTAGGTTAGTGCTAGTGCAGGGGGTGATCACAGGTCGGCGTGGACTCGGTGGGCCAGAGTACCTGTCCCTATGCTGTACCACTAAAGTAAAGTCCAAATTCTATATATAATCAAATCAAACTCAAGTACAACAGGTAGAGCAAAGGGGAAGATACAGAGTGCAGAATATAGTTCTCAGCATTGTGGCACATTGGTTCCAGAGACAAAGACCAGTGTACACAATGGCGTAGAGGTGAATCAGACAGTACCCTAACTTACCCTACCCTAATCTGAGGAAAGACATTCTTGTCATAGAGGGAGTACATAGAAGGTTCACCAGACTGATTCCTGGGATGTCAGGTCTTTCATATGAAGAAAGACTGGATAGACTCGGCTTGTACTCGCTAGAATTTAGGGGGAATCTTATAGAAACTTACAAAATTCTTAAGGGATTGGACAGGCTAGATGCAGGAAGATTGTTCCCGATGTTGGGGAAGTCCAGAACAAGGGGTCACAGTTTAAGGATAAGGGGGAAATCTTTTAGGACCGAGATGAGAAAAACATTTTTCACACAGAGAGTGGTGAATCTCTGGAATTCTCTGCCACAGAAGGTAGTTGAGGCCAGTTCATTGGCTATATTTAAGAGGAAGTTAGATGTGGCCCTTGTGGCTAAAGGAATCAGGGGGTATGGAGAGAAGGCAGGTACAGGATACTGAGTTGGATGATCAGCCATGATCATATTGAATGGCGGTGCAGGCTCGAAGGGCCGAATGGCCTACTCCTGCACCTATTTTCTATGTTTCTATGTTATGGAAGGACCATTCAGAAGTCTAATCACAGAGGGGAAGAAGCAGTTCTTGAGTCTGGTGGTGCGCGCTTTCAAGCTTCTGTACTTTGTGCCAGACGGGAGCAGGGAGAAGAAGGAATGACCAGGGTGGTACAAGTCTTTGATTATGTTAGCTGCTTTCCCGAGGCAGCATGAGGTGTAGATGGAAGCTTGTTGTAATTCATTTACAGGATGTGGACATCACTGGCATTATTGTGAAGCAAATCAATTCTTACAACAAAGTCATAATTTCACGGTGAAATGAACTCGCTTAACTCCAGCTTCATTTAATTAAATGTATTAGATTCATTAGACTAATTCTAGGATGAGAAGGATGAGCATCACAAACAGCTGAATAAGTTGGAATGGTATTCCATGGAGTTTAGAAGAATGTGGGTTTACTGAGACGCTATCTGGATAAGGGCAAAATGGTCAACATGAACATGGTGGGCCAAATGGCCTGGTTCTATTCTGCACAACTGTATCACTCCATCTGTATTCTTATATTGAATAGCGTGGCGTGCTGGTAAAGTCAGGAGTTGCATTCCTGGTCCTCTGTTCCTGAGTTTTTATTAACTTAAATTCCCGAGCTGCCATAGAGAGCAAAAGAGAGAGAGAGTCATAGAGAATCATACTGTACGGAAATATGCCCTAGAGCCCATCTGTGCCAACCAAGATGCCACATCTAAGCTAGTCCCATTTGCCCGCATTTGGCCCATCCTTCGAAACCTTTTCTGTCCATGTACCTGTCCAATTGTCTTTTAAATGTTATTGTTGTACTTGCCTCAACTACCTCCTCTGGCATTTCATCCCATTACCTTCTGTGTGAAAAAGATTCATATTTAATCTTTCCCCTTTGACCATAAACCTATATCTGCTGGTTCTTGATTCCCCTGCCCTGGGTAAAAGAATCAGTGCATTCAACCTATCAATTGATTCATGATTGTATAAGATCACCACTAAGCTTCCTGTGTTCAAAGTAATCAAGCCCTCGCCTGCCCAACCTCTCCCTGTAGTTCAAGCCCTCGGGTCCAGCCAACATCCTCATTAATCTTCTCTGCACTCTTTCCAGCTTAGCAACATCCTTCCTATTGCAGGATGACCAGAACTGAACACAATACTCCAAATGAGGCCTTGGACAACTGTGACAGAATGTCCCCCAGTCAATACCCTGACTGATGAAGGCCAATGTACCAATTGATGAAGATCAATCTACCAATGTCCCCCCCCCCCCCCCCCCCCCCCCCACTCTACTATCAGTCTGAAGAAGGGTTCTGACCCGAAAACTCACCTCTTTCTTAGGTGGTGCTGCCTGACCCACTGAGTTGCTCCAGCATTTTGTGTACATCTTCAATGTACCAAGACCTTCCTTGACCACACTATCTACCTGTGACACCTTTCAGGGGACCTATGCACCTGCACTCCTACATCCTTCTGCTCTACAACATTCTACAGCACTCCCGGGGCCCTACCATTCACTATGTAGGTCCTGCCACTTCCAAAATGTTTGACTTCCAAAAATGCAATGCCTCGTGCTTATCTGCATTGATCTCCATTTGCCATTGCTCAGCCCACTTGCCCAACTGATCAAGATATTGCTGTCATTTTTGATAGCCTTCATTGTCTCGGATGCCACCTACGATAGTATCATTTGCAAACTTATTCCTGGCTCTATTTTACTGAGTTCTTGTGAAGTTAAATTCCCCAGCTGAGACTGGGAGATTCAAACTCTAGTCTTTTGATCATTAGTGCCGTGGATTTACAGCCTATTAACAGACTTGCAGAGGTGGCATAACACACTGTGCCTTGTTCTGTGGCCACCGATTAATGTGCATCTTAGCTACACCACTGCTCAGCTTATTTACATTCAATAGCAAGCATTTGTTTTGTTTTTTGTAACCAGCCTAAAACTGTGAATTTATTTTCCGTCTAATTATGAACCCTGTGGTTAGGGGACATATAAAACGGTGACTAACGAGACTTCAAACTGTGCACATTCAAGCCATAATTAGCATTTATGCAACTCAACGTTTTTAAAGAACATTTTAATAAAGTGACATTGTGCTTGGTTCACAGTGTGGTTCCTTTCATTCTGCCTTCATTTGATCGGTTTAGGTTTATTATTGTCACGTGTACCGAGGTACAGTGCAAAGCTTTGTTACAGAGTCATAGAGTCATACAGTGAGGAAACTGGCCCTTCGGCCCAACTATCCCATGCTGACCAACATGTCCCATCTGTCCCACCTTCCTGTATTTGACCCCTAATCCCATCCTATCCATGTACCTGTCTAGACAGCACCCAACGTCAGGAACAAACCTGGGTCTGTGGCACGGTGAGGCAGCAGCTCTACCAGCTGTGCCACTGTGCTGCCCTTTTGTCATGGGGACTCCCCCCCCCTGAATTGTGGAGACAGGAAACAGGCTACCACAGTGTAGGAAATATTGGTGAACAGACTCCTAACACACGTTCCAACATCTCACCGCCGCGTGACCCAGTTAATTGTCCCTAACCCAATGCTGAGAGTCGGAGAGGAAGATTCATTCGCTCCACAAATCACCGATTTGGAAATTGCCCTTGGGTGATGCAGATCCAGTTTGTGAGTTGCAAGTACTTTGGATTTTTTTTTTTGTTTAAATGACAAGGCTGGCAGAATTAGGTTAAACACTTGGTGGCCTCTCTAAATGCGAGCAGTTTCATTTAACCCTTTGTCGCTCATCTCTCTACAGACCTGGACATCCAAAGGAATTGTAATGGGCCCAGTGTGGTTCCAGGAGACAGTGCAGGTGTAATTCCAGGCTAAGGAAGTGGAGATGGGACTCACTTTTGGTCCCAGTCGGTGAACAACTGGCAACAGAGTGGCACAGCTCATAGAGTCATAAGGTCATACAGCCCCTCAGTCCAACTTGCCCATGCTCACCAAGATGCCCCATTTACACTAGTCCCACCAGCCTGCATTTGGCCTATATCATTCTAAATCTTTCCTATCCACCAGCCTGTCTAAATGTCTTCCTACTAAATCATTCCATCTCATCTTGAACCTATGTTACCAGTTCCTGGATTCCCCTGACTTGGGTTAAAGACTGTGCATGTCGACCATGTTAGCCCATTGCAATAGCACCGTTTACCTGCATTCAAACCATAGCCCTCTAAACATTTCTATCCATATATCCATCTTGGAAAGACACTAGGTGCTGGAGTAACTCAGCAGATCAGGCAGTATGCCTGGAGAACATGGATAGGTGATGCTTTGTGTGGAGGCATTCTTCAGACTCACCTTTCCATGTTCTCCGTAGTTGTTACCTGACCCTTTGAGGCACTCCAACACTTTGTGTTACCAGCTTGGTAAACCGGCATCTGCAATTCCTTGTTTCCACATATATGACTAAACGTCTTCTAAAAGTCTTAATTGCATCTGTTGCTAGGAGTCCGCTGTGTACTATGTTGTGGCTGGCTGTTTGACTGTTCTCCTAAATCAACGTGACTGATATATGAGAGATCAGGGCGGCACGGTGGCGCTGTGGTAGAGTTGCTGCCTTACTGCGTCAGAGACCCGGGTTCAATCCTGACTATGGGTGCTGTCTGTACGAAGTTTGCACGTTCCCCCCATGACTGCGTGAGTTTCCTCCGGGTGCTCCAGTTTCCTCCCGCACTCCAAAGACTAACAGGTTAATTGGCTTTGGTAAAAATTGTAAATTGTCCCTAGTGCGTAGGATGGTGTACAGTTGATCGCTGGTCAGCGCAAATTCTGTGAGCCGAAGGGCCTGTTTCCGCGCTGTGTCTCAAAACTAAACTAAAAAGACACCATCAGCGCCATATATCGTGTCACTTTTATGTCTCCTTAACTATCAAGAGGCCACATTTAGTGTCTTCATTAAAAACTGCCGATGCTTTATGTCTTATGTTATGGCTCATCAGGGAGCTGCACTATGAACCCTGCTGCGTTACATAGTCATCTTCCTGTCATGTAAAGTGTAGCATTCTCTTCTGCATTAATATCTGGAAGGCGTTTGACCTGCTGGATCTCAGCCAGACTTCTGTCCTGCCCATGGACACAATGTGTGGTGTTATTAGAGGACGTCCATTCATGGTAAAGTGAATGGAAAGAAGCTTGGTGAAGGTGTGCTAGTTGTGAGATGCATCTTTCAAGCTTCTGGACAGGATACGGGAAAAATGTTCCCTCTGCCATTGCACGTCAAGTGAGCACGAAAAAGAACCCTACCCTAATAAGTCACCAAGTTTAGTTTTGTTTATTGTCACGTGTACTGAGGTACAGTGAAAAGCTTTTTGGTTGCGTGCTGTCCAGTCAGCAGAAAGACTATACATGATTACCATCAAGTAGTTCACAGTGTACAGATAAAAGGATAAAGGGAATAACGTTTAGTGCAAGATAAAGTCCTGTAAAGTCCGATTAAAAATAGTCCACTGGTCTCCATTGAGGTAGATGGGAGATCAGGACCACTCTCTAGTTGGTGAGAGGATGGTTCAATTGCCTGATTACAGCTGGGAAGAAACTGGCCTTGAATCTGGAGTGTTCAAAAAGGAACTGCAGATGCTGGAAGATCGAAGGTACACAAAATTGCTGGAGAAACTCAGCGGGTGCAGCAGCATCTATGGAGCGAAGGAAATAGGCGACGTTTCGGGCCGAAACCCTTCTTCAAACTGATGGGGGGTGGGGGGGAGAAGGAAGGAAAAGGGGAGGAGGAGGGGCCCGAGGGCGGGCGGATGGGAGGGTGGGAGGAGACAGCTAGAGGGTTGAGGAAGGGGAGGAGACAGCAAGGACTAGCAAAATTGGGAAAATTCAATGTTAATGCCATCCGGACGCAAGGTCCCCAGATGGAATATGAGGTGCTGTTCCTCCAATTTCCGCTGTTGCTCACTCTGGCAATGGAGGAGACCCAGGACAGAGAGGTCGGATTGGGAATGGGAGGGGGAGTTGAAGTGCTGAGCCACCGGGAGGTCAGGTTGGTTATTGCGGACTGAGCGGAGGTGTTCGGCGAAATGATCGCCCAACCTCCGCTTAGTCTCGCCGATGTAAATCAGCTGACATCTAGAGCAGCGGATGCAGTAGATGAGGTTGGAGGAGATACAGGTGAACCTTTGTCGCACCTGGAACGACTGCTTGGGTCCTTGAATGGAGTCGAGGGGGGAGGTGAAGGGACAGGTGTTGCATTTCTTGCGGTTGCAACGGAAAGTGCCCGGGGAGGGGGTGGTGCGGGAGGGAAGGGAAGAATTGACGAGGGAGTTGCGGAGGGAGCGGTCTTTACGGAAGGCAGACATGGGGGGAGATGGGAAGATGTGGCGAGTGGTGGGGTCACGTTGGAGGTGGCGAAAATGGCGGAGGATTATGTGTTGTATTTGCCGGCTGGTGGGGTGAAAGGTGAGGACCAGAGGGACTCTGCCCTTGTTGCGAGTGCGGGGATGGGGAGAGAGAGCAGTGTTACGGGGTATGGATGAGACCCTGGTGTGAGCTTCATCTATGGTGGCGGAGGGGAATCCCCGTTCCCTGAAGAACGAGGACATTTCCGATGCCCTGTTATGGAATGTCTCATCCTGGGAGCAGATGCGGCGTAGGCGGAGGAATTGGGAGTAGGGGATGGAGTCTTTACAGGGGGCAGGGTGGGAAGACGTGTAGTCCAGATAGTGTAGTCCTCCCCTTTTCCTTCCTTCTCCCCCCCCACCCCCCATCAGTCTGAAGAAGGGTTTCGGCCCGAAACGTCGCCTATTTCCTTCGCTCCATAGATGCTGCTGCACCCGCTGATTTTCTCCAGCAATTTTGTGTACCTTGAATCTGGAGTTGTACTTTTTCACACGTCTGTACCTCTTGCCTGATGGGAGAGGGGAGAAGAGGGAGTGACAAGAGAGGGAAGAGTAGCATAGTCTTTAAGATAACAACACCGTAGAATGGGAGCAAGGATGTGAAATCTGCCTCAGCCAGATAGGATAACGCGTGGGCTAAGAGGATTACAGATGAAAGGATGAAAACAATGACTCAGAACTGCTGCAAAGTCATTATATTAGAAGCTTTTGTTCTGCTGGATCTACACAGTTCACAGCAAGGCTGCATTAACCTAACTTTGGTTGCCCTGAGAAGGTGGAGGGATCTCCATTAACCATTGGTGATTTAGTTTAAGAAGGAACTGCAGATGCTGGAAAATCGAAGGAAGACAAAAATGCTGGAGAAACTCAGCAGGTGAGGCAGCATCTATGGAGTGAAAGAAATAGGCAACGTTTCGGGTCTGAAGAAGGGTTTCCCCCCCGAAACATTGCCTATTTCTTTCGCTCCATAGATGCTGCCTCACCCACTGAGTTTCTCCAGCACCGGTGATTTAGTTTAGCTTAGTTTAGAAATACAGCATGGAAACAGGCCATTCGATTTCGACCCAACAAGTCCACGCCGACCATCGATCAGCCGTTCACACTAGTTCTATGTTATCCCATTTTCTCATCTACACTGAGAAGCCCACCTGATGGTGGAGGCAGATAAGAGAGTGGCATTTAAAAGGCTTTCAGATAGGCGCATGGATATGCAGGGAATGGAGGGATGTGGATCACTTGAGGCAAAGAGGATTAGTACAGTACTCTGAACCTATGAAGATTGCAAGCTGGGGCTGCGGAAATGCTACACTACCAGAGATGCTGCCTTTCAGATGACACCTTGAAGCCAAGCTCGTAGTAGGGTGTAAAATATGTGAAGTTATTAATTTGGAAAATCTTGATGGTCTCCTAATATGATGGAGCAGGAATTTCTTTAACCATGGGGAGGTGAATCTGTGGAATTCATTGCCACAGATAGCAGTGGTGGCCATGTCATTGGGTGTTTTTAACGCAGAGATTGGCAAGTTCCTGACTAGTTATGGGCAGAAGGCAGGAGACTGGGGTTGAGAGGGAAAAACAGATCAGCCACGATTGAATGGTGGAGTATACCGGATGGGCTGAATGGCCACATTCTGCTCCTATGACCTTATGATCTTTCACAGCATCACAACATCGAAGTAGCTGGAACGTGGCCATTATCGCATTGCTGTTTGTCGAACCTGGTTGTGTGCAAACTCTTGCGTATTTAATTTGTTCCTGGCGCTTTTGTGGAATGAACAGAACATCAGCGAGGGTGTTAATTATTCCTCTGAGTCATCCTTTTAAAAGTAAAACTGCCTCCCCCTCTGCCATTTGCCCTTCAACGGTTGTAGTGGTTGGGAATTTGCATAAAAGACTTGTTTGTTGCATGAGAATTGGCCATTGTTCCGCACCTATCCAAAGTGCACCCGTTAAGAATACAGATGAAAGGTCAGGAGAGATCCATGGAAATAAGACACAATGCGCTGGAGGAACACAACGGCTCAGAAAGCATCTCTAGAGAAAAGGAATAGGTGATGATTCCGGTCTTCAGATGTTTGATGCGCATTTTCAGGGATTTCGCAATGCCTTATCCCAGTCACCTCCAGTGCAAATGTGTGTTGAAACAAGGAACTGCAGATGCTGGTTTTGAAAAAAAGACACAAAGTGCTGGAGTAACTCAGCAGGTCTGGGGAGCATGGATAGGGAAGTCTGCTGAAGAATCATCTTCTTCTTTCGTGTGGCGTGCACAGCCTAAAGTTGTTGGACAACTTGTTCTATTTGATCTTCCGTTTGTGCACGTCGAGTTGATTGCATTAGTCGAAACAGGGCGGACCACGTGAAGGTTGCAATCTTCCACCCCCTGAAGAGTCTGATCGGGAACCATTGGCAAAATTGAAACTATTGGCAGAATCTGAGGAATTGAAGAGTTTTCTTTGTAATCCCCATCTTCTACAATTACTATTGACAATAGACAGAGCAGAAGATAAAGAAAACATCATTAAATCAGCGATGCTTAAGAACCCATTTTTATGGAATTTGCTGATCTACAAACAGTTGAACCAACAGAAAAAGATGACATTACTGATTCCCAGTAGAAATGTTAATCTCAGCAAATAGCTATGTATTTCATTAAGTAATTAACTTACCCCAGCTTTAACTTCATTTAGTTTAGTTTAGACATACAGTGCAGAAGCAGGCCCTTCAGCCCACCAAGTCTGTGCCGACCAGCAATCCCTGTACACTAACACTAGCCTACACACATTATAGACAACATATATTTATACCAAGCCAATTAACCAACAAACCTGTACGTCTTTGGAATGTGGGAGGAAACCGGAGCACTCGGAGAAAACCCACGCAGGTCACGGGGAATGTACAATCCTCGTGTGATTGCAAAGTGAAAAACTTGACCATCCAGTAGCTATTGAATGTGATGCCAAAGACTGGACAATTTTCCAAAGTTTTATTGAAATTTGTAATTCAATTTTAAAGTAACTGAAGAGTAAAATATTTAAGCTGGCAGCAAATAAATGCAATGCATACTTTATTTTAAAAGATGTGCAGGGACGTTTTGGGTCAGGTCTGAAGAACGGTCCCAAGCCTTTATGTCACCTGTCCATGTTCTCCAGAGATGTTGCCTGACCAGCTGAGTTACTCCAGCACTTTGTGCCCAAATATGCGATGGTTGGTAAAGAATCGAATCAATTGTGTTTAATTGTCATATGTACCAGGAATGTAGCATTGAAATTCCATTGGTTGCAGGGGGGTGGGGGTGGAGGTTGAGGACATAGGTGTCAGGCCAAGGATGAATCATTTGATTGAAAGAAAGCAGCATGGAAACATGCCGTTCAACCCACCGAGTGCATGCCAATCATCGATCGCCCTAGTTGCATAAACACTAGTTGTACGTTATCCCACTTTCTTGTCAGCTCGCTACACATGTGGGGCAATTTACAGAGGGCCAATTAACCTACAAACCCACACAGGCACATCTTTGTTGGAGGAAACCCACGTGGTCACAGGGGGAGAATGTGCAAACTCCACACACAGACAGCACCCGAGGTCAGGATCGAACCTGGGAGGCAGCACTGCCAGTCTAGCCCAAGGACGCAGCGATTCACTACACCCCCTGATCGATGAGCTGCCAGCACAGCGAGCCTCCTAAATTTATCTTCCTGTGCTCCAACGCAGCTAATGACAGCTGACTTATTTCTGATCTACTCGGTGAAAAGCGGCAAGACACAGCGCTATCGGTGCAACAATTTCCAGTCACGTGTTCGCATGGTCATCCATCTGAAGCGGGGGGGGAAAAGACTTGACACTGATCTTTCGTTCCTTTCACAGATTCAGACACAGTTTCTTCCCAGGTGTTATCAGGCATCTGAACCATCCTACCACCAACTAGAGGACGGTCCTGCCCTCCCATCTACCCCATTGGAGACCCTCTGACTATCTTTAGAAACATAGAAACATAGAAATTAGGTGCAGGAGTAGGCCATTCGGCTCTTCGAGCCTGCACCACCATTCAATATGATCATGGCTGATCATCCAACTCAGTATCCCGTACCTGCCTTCTCTCCATACCCTCTGATCCCCTTAGCCACAAGGGCCACATCTAACTCCCTCTTAAATATAGCCAATGAACTGGCCTCGACTACCCTCTGTGGCAGAGAGTTCCAGAGATTCACCACTCTCTGTGTGAAAAAAGTTCTTCTCATCTCGGTTTTAAAGGATTTCCCCCTTGTCCTGGACTTACCCAACATCGGGAGCAATCTTCCTGCATCTAGCCTGTCCAACCCCTTAAGAATTTTATAAGTTTCTATAAGATCCCCTCTCAATCTCCTAAATTCTAGAGAGTATAAACCAAGTCTATCCAGTCTTTCTTCATAAGACAGTCCTGACATCCCAGGAATCAGTCTGGTGAACCTTCTCTGCACTCCCTCTAGGGCAATAATGTCATTCCTCAGATTTGGAGACCAAAACTGTACGCAATACTCCAGGTGTGGTCTCACCAAGACCCTGTACAACTGCAGTAAAACCTCCCTGCTCCTATACTGAAATCCTTTTGCTATGAAAGCTAACATACCATTCGCTTTCTTCACTGCCTGCTGCACCTGCATGCCTACTTTCAATGACTGGTGTACCATGACACCCAGGTCTCGCTGCATCTCCCTTTTCCTAGTCGGCCACCATTTAGATAATAGTCTGCTTTCCTGTTTTTGCCACCAAAATGGATAACCTCACATTTATCCACATTATACTGCATCTGCCAAACATTTGCCCACTCACCCAGCCTATCCAAGTCACCTTGCAGTCTCCTAGCATCCTCCTCACAGCTAACACTGCCCCCCAGCTTAGTGTCATCCGCAAACTTGGAGATATTGCCTTCAATTCCCTCATCCAGATCATTAATATATATTGTAAATAGCTGGGGTCCCAGCACTGAGCCTTGCGGTACCCCACTAGTCACTGCCTGCCATTGTGAAAAGGACCCGTTTACTCCTACTCTTTGCTTCCTGTTTGCCAGCCAGTTCTCTATCCACATCAATACTGAACCCCCAATGCCGTGTGCTTTAAGTTTGTATACTAATCTCTTATGTGGGACCTTGTCAAAAGCCTTCTGGAAGTCCAGATACACCACATCCACTGGTTCTCCCCTATCCACGCTACTAGTTACATCCTCGAAAAATTCTATAAGATTCGTCAGACATGATTTACCTTTTGTAAATCCATGCTGACTTTGTCCAATGATTTCACCACTTTCCAAATGTGCTGCTATCCCATCTTTAATAACTGACTCTAGCAGTTTCCCCACTACAGATGTTAGACTAACTGGTCTGTAATTCCCCGTTTTCTCTCTCCCTCCCTTCTTAAAAAGTGGGGTTACGTTTGCTACCCGCCAATCCTCAGGAACTACTCCAGAATCTAAAGAGTTTTGAAAGATTATTACTAATGCATCCACTATTTCTGGAGCTACTTCCTTAAGTACTCTGGGATGCAACCTATCTGGCCCTGGGGATTTATCGGCCTTTAATCCATTCAATTTACCCAACACCACTTCCCGGCTAACCTGGATTTCACTCAATTCCTCCAACTCCTTTGACCCGCTGTCCCCTGCTATTTCCGGCAGATTATTTATGTCTTCCTTAGTGAAGACGGAACCAAAGTAGTTATTCAATTGGTCCGCCATATCCTTGTTCCCCATGATCAACTCACCTGTTTCTGACTGCAAGGGACCTACATTTGTTTTAACTAATCTCTTTCTTTTCACATATCTATAAAAACTTTTGCGGTCAGTTTTTATGTTCCCTGCCAGTTTTCTTTCATAATCTATTTTTCCTTTCCTAATTAAGCCCTTTGTCCTCCTCTGCTGGTCTCTGAATTTCTCCCAGTCCTCCGGTATGCTGCTTTTTCTGGCTAATTTGTACGCATCATCCTTCGCTTTGATACTATCCCTGATTTCCCTTGTTATCCACGGATGCACTACCTTCCCTGATTTATTCTTTTGCCAAACTGGGATGAACAATTTTTGTAGTTCATCCATGCAGTCTTTAAATGTCTTCCATTGCATATCCACCGTCAACCCTTTTAGAATTAATTGCCAGTCAATCTTGGCCAATTCACGTCTCATACCCTCAAAGTTACCTTTCTTTAAGTTCAGAACCATTGTTTCTGAATTAACAATGTCACTCTCCATCCTAATGAAGAACTCAACCATATTATGGTCACTCTTGCCCAAGGGGGCACATACAACAAGACTGCTAACTAACCCTTCCTCATTACTCAATACCCAGTCTAAAATAGCCTGCTCTCTCGTTGGTTCCTCTACATGTTGATTTAGATAACTATCCCGCATACATTCCAAGAAATCCTCTTCCTCAGCACCCCTGCCAATTTGATTCACCCAATCTATATGTAGATTGAAGTCACCCATTATAACGGTTTTGCCTTTGTCGCACGCATTTCTAATTTCCTGTTTGATACCATCTCCAACTTCACTACTACTGTTAGGTGGCCTGTACACAACACCCACCAGCGTTTTCTGCCCCTTAGTGTTTCGCAGCTCTACCCATACCGATTCCACATCCTCCAAACTAATGTCCTTCCTTTCTATTGCGTTAATCTCCTCTCTAATCAGCAACGCTACCCCACCTCCTTTTCCTTTCTCTCTATCCCTCCTGAATATTGAATATCCCTGGATGTTCAGCTCCCAGCCTTGGTCACCCTGGAGCCATGTCTCCGTGATCCCAACTATATCATAGTAATTAATAGGACTTTACTGGAGTTTATCTTGCACTAACTCCCTTTATCCTGTATCTGTACGCTGTGGACAGCTTGATTGTCATCTTGTATAGTCTTTCGGCTGACTGGATAGCAAGCAACATTGTGGACATTGAACTCTGTCTCTGGAACTGATGCACTACAATGCTGAGAACTATATTCTGCACTCTGTATCTTCCCCTTTAATCTGTCTGTTTATGACTAGTAAAGGTGCCAGGGGTTATGGAATGAAGGCAGGAGAATGGGGTTGAGAGAGAAAGATAGATCAGTGTTTAAGAAGGAACTGCAGATGCTGGAAAATCGAAGGTACACAAAAATGCTGGAGAAACTCAGCGGATGCAGCAGCATCTATGGAGATAAGGAAATAGGCAACGTTTCGGGCCGAATCCCATCAGTCATGATTGAATGGCAGAGCAGACAATGGGCTAATTCTGCTCCTATAATTTATGAATTTAGGAACTTCTTCTACCGGAGTTTGGCTTGATGTATTTATGTATAGTGTTATCTGATCTGTTTGGATAGCATGCATAACAAAGCTTTTCACTGTACCTCGGTACATGTGACAATAATAAACGTATACCTAAACCATTTAGATGGGTACAGAACTGGGGACTCCCTACTTCTTGTGAGCTCAGTCTATCCTTCGGTACACTGTTACCCGTTCTGCTGTCGTAAGCAATCTATATTTTTATTTCGGAAGGCAACCAAGCTGATGTATGTATCCGATACACCTAGCCAGACTCAGCAGCCAGCCTTCATGTCAGTGACCCACTTTCAGTCTCAAGAGAAGCTGAAAATACTTGGTTTGAAAGCCTAAGGTGTTCCTCCGAAGACCTGGAACAACACACAGGAAACAGCGTGTGTAGGAAGGAACTGCAGATGCTGGTTGACATCGAAAATAGACACAAAATGCTGGAGTAACTCAGCGGGTCAGGCAGCATCTCTGGAGAAAAAGAATAGGTGACGTTTCGAGTCAAGACCCTTCTTCGAACAATCTGTCACCTATTTCCTTTCTCCAGAGATGCTGCCTGACCCGCTGAGTGGCTCCAGCATTTTGTGTCTATCTACACAGGTAACATCTCTGGACATACATGTTCAGCTGATTTCAGGCAACTGAACTGTCCTCCCACCAGCTGGACAGCAGTCCTAACCTCTCATCTAACTATGGATGGCTTGATTGCAATCATGTATAGTCTTAACACTGACTGTATAGAATGCAACAAAAAAATGTTTCACTATCCCTCGGTACACGTGACAATAAAATCAATGAAACAACCACATTGGAGACCTTTGAATTATCTTTAATTATCAATAATAAACTAAACTAAACTCAGGAACATCAAGAGTTGCAACCTGCACTCTCATCCCTAACATGAACACATGCCTGACTGCGGAACTAAAGATGTATTTTGTAAGGATGGTTTATTGACACCCCGATATAATCTTAAACTCGTCAAATTTTACAGTCGAAAGCGATTACAGAGTATTTCCTGCATGTAAGAGCTGTGAAGTTATGCAATGTATCTGCCTTGGAGGATGTAGATCAAAAATCAGGTAGAATCAAATGACCTTCATGGAGTCATGGAGCTGTAGATTTTACACTTCATAGACATAGCATGGAAACAGTCCACCGAGCCTGTGCCGACCAGCAAACACCCAGCACACTAGCAATACCTTACAAACTAGGGACAATTTCAATTATTTTTTTAACCAAAGCCAATTAACCTACAAACCTGTACATCTTTTGAGCTCCTGGAGAAAACCCACATGGTCACAGGGAGAACATACAAACTCCACACAGACAGTACCTGTAGTCAGGATCGAACCTGATATCTGGCACTGTAAGGCAGAACTCTACCTTACGGCCACTGTGCCGCCCAACACTGTTCCAGGTGTACAGCACAGAAACAGGCCCTTCAGCCCATTTTTTCCATGCTGGCCAAGTTGGTAAATTGGGCCGGTCCCGTTTGGCCCATAGCCCTCTAAATCATTCCTGTCCATAAATCTGTCTGATTGTTTTTAGTTTACTTTAGTTTTGAGGTACAGAGCGGAAACAGGCCCTTCGGCCTGCCGAATCCATGCCGACCTGCTATACCCATACTATACACTAGGGACAATATACAATGTTTACCGAATCATATTAACCTATTAACCTATACATCTTTGGAATGTGGGAGGAAACCGGAGCACTTGGAGATAAAACCCATGCTGTCACAGGGAGAACGTACAAACTCCGTACAGACAGCACTCGTAGTCAGGATAGAACTGCAGCAACTCTACCGCTGCACCACCGTGCCATCTCGTCCCGAATGTCTTATGAAAATTAAAATTGTATTCACATCCATAGCCTCCTCTGGCAGCTCTTTCCAGATATGGACTACCGTCTGAGTGAAAAACTTGCCCCAGAGGTCCCTCTCAAAGCTCACCCCTCTCACCTTAATCCTGTGCCCACTAGTTTTAGAATCCTTGCAGCAAGTGCAGAAGCCATTATTACGCACAGGAAGATCCCACTTGATAATGGCCGGACGATGTGTATCTAATGATGTTGATTGAGAATAATCATCGGCAGCGCAGTGGTGCAGCTGGTAGAGTTGCTGCCTCACAGCACCGGTGACCCGGGTTCAAACCTGACCTCAGGTGCTGCCAGTGTGTGGAGTTTGCACGTTCTCCGGGTGGGTTTCCTCCGGTTTCCTACCACCTCCCAAAGACGTGCGGATTTGTAGGTTAATTGGACCTCTTCAAATTGTCTCGAGTGTGTAGGGAGTTTATGAGAAAGTGGGATAACATGGAACTAGTTATAGAGTCAAACAGCACGGAAACAGGCCCTTTGGCCCATCGTGCACATGCTGACCAACCTGCCCCAACTACACCTCCAACCTGCCCGTGTTTCACCCATATCCTTTTAAATGTTTCCTATCCATGTACCTGTCCAAATGTCCTTTAGGAGCTTCAGCCTCACAATGTCAGAGACCCCTGTTCACTCAGGGTCTGTCCAAAATGTTAAGTTGGTTGGCATGGACCCGGTGGGCTGAAGGGCCTGTTTCCATCCTGTATCTGCAGACTAATGAACTAAACATCATAGTAAATTCAGCACCTTTCCTCTCTCCATCTACTTTGCCTTTGTTACAAGCCTTTCAGAGCAGCTATAACTTCTGCAACCTCACTGCCTGTCCTCTGAGCCACTCCAACAGTCTCTCTTGCCTCACAAGTTTATATTCAAGCTGATAGCACATTATGGAACGCGGCAGCTGTTTGGGGAGAGTCTGTCAAGTTGCAGGAACATCAAGGGACCATCCAGATGCTCCAAGCGGCCTCCTTTGTCTGAATGCCAGCTGGTCGCTGAATGACTTTCATTCTATTCAATTCTGTTGGCTAATGTAGGTCTCATAGAATCTTTGGGAAACCAGTGCGCAGGGGAGTGGTCAGATCAGATCAGATCAGAGGATGTCCTGGTTGGTTTGCTCCTGGGCCTGGGCAAGCTGGCCATTCATGGGTTACGGCACCAGGCAGACGAGGGCTTTGCCTGAGCCGACTGCCTGTCACTCTTCCGGGCTTAGAGGTGCTCCCTTACAGTGCCAGAGATCCGGGTTCGATCCTGACTACAGGTGCTGTTTGTATGGAGTTTGTATGTTCTTCCTGTGACTGCATTGGTTTTCTCCGGGTGCTCTGGTTTCCTCCCACACGCCAATCACTTCTGTAAATTGTCCCTAGTGTGTAGGATAGTACGAATGTACGGGGTGATCGCTGGTCGGCGTGGAATCATTGGGCCGAAGTGGTTGTTTCCGCGCTGTATCTCGAAACTAAACTCAACTGCGAAGCACACGGGCACCATGGAGGGGTTCCGGGACCATTGGGCACTGCGGGGGATTGGCTGTATCCTGGATCAGGATTGTAATATAGTAATCTGATGTTTACTAGTAAGTTACACTTTGCAATTTTATATTATGCTGGTGGGTGTCTTGTTATAGTTGGTTGTGTAAATACTATTGTAAATAACTGAATCAATTTAATTTTGTAAAAAAAAAAGAAAAAGGGGTGGCTGCAATGACGCCACAACAGAGGCTTTGCACAGATTCTGCGGCAACCCATCTATGTAGAACTCTGAGAGAGTCATGTCCTGGGGTGTAGGTACAGGTTTAGGTTCATAAATTTTGTTTAATATGGTTTATTTTCACATGTAACACAGTGAAAAGCTTTTTGTTGCCTGCTAACGGGTCAGCGAAAAGACTATACATGATTACAATCAAGCTGTCCACAGTGTACAGATACAGGATAAACGGAATAACATTTAGTGCAGGATAAAGTCCAGTAAAGTCCAATCAAAGGTAGTTCAAATGTCTACAATGAAGTATATGGGAGGTCAGGACCACTCTCTAGTTGGTGAGAGGATGGTTCAGTTGCCTGATAACAGCTGGGAAGAAACTGTCCCTGATTCTGGAGGTGTGCGTTTCCAATTTTCTGACCTCTTGCCTAATGGGAGAGGGGTGAAGAAGTGTCCGGGGTGAGACTGGTCCTTGATTATGTTGTTGGCCTTGCCGAGGCAGCGTGAAGTGTAGATGGTGTCAATGGATGGGAAGTTATTGTCACGTGTACGGAAGTACAGTGAAAAGCTTTGTTTTGCAAGCTATTCAATCAGATTAGACAATACTATACATCTTAAACTCAAGTACAATAGGTAGAGCAAAGGGGAAGATACGGAGTGCAGAATACAGTTCTCAGCATTGTAGTGCATCGGTTCCATAGACAACGGGTGGCACAGAGCCAGTCCCGGGTTTGATCCTGACCTCAGGAGCTGTCTGTGTGGAGTGTGCACATTCTCCCTGTGACCATGTGGGTTCCCTCCAGGTGCTTCCGTTTCCTCCCACATCCCAAAGACGTGCGGGTTTGTAGATTAATTAGCTGTTGTAAATTGCCCCTAGCTTGGAGGGAGTGGATGAGAAAGTGGGATAACATAGATGGTCGGCATGGACCCAGTGGGCCAAAGGGCTCTTTCAATGCTCTAAACTCAAACTCTAATCATCCTGAGACATTGGATATTTTTAAAGCGGACATTGACAGGTACTTGATTAGTAAAGGCATCAAAAATAATGGGAAGAAGGCAGGAGAATGGGGTGAACAGGGAAATAAATATACATATTTATTATGGAGATGATTTATTAAGGAGATGATTTATTAAGGAGATGATTGTCGACTTCAGGAGGTCGCAGCCCAAACACACACCCCTCAACATCAGTGGCACCACGGTGGAGAGAGTGGAGAGCATAAAGTTCCTCGGAGTGCAAATAACAGATAGTCTCACCTGGTCCAGGAACATCACTGGGATTGTCAAACGGGCCCATCAGCGACTGCACTACCTGAGGAAACTCAAACAGGTCTCACTTCCCACCAACATCCTCAGGAATTTTTACAGGGGCACGGTGGAGTCTGTACTCACGTACTGCATGAACACGTGGTACTCCAACTGCAACTGCTCAGACAGGAAGGCTCTGCAGAGGGTAGTGAGGGGAGCAGAGAGGATGATTGGTGTCTCGCTACCCTCGGTACAAGAACTGTTCCAGAGCTGCTGCCTGAAAAAAGCACTGAGCATAGCAAAGGACAGATTGCACCCACTCCACACACATCTAGATCTCCTGCCATCAGGAAAGAGATACCGCAGCATCAAAGCCCAGACAACCAGACTGCTAAACAGCTTCCATCCACAGGCTGTGAGGCTGCTAAACAGTCATTCCACCTGATTCTGCTGCTTTTGCACTGACAATTTAATAACTGGCACTGAGTAATAACTCTGGCACTGGCTCTGGCCACTTAAATCAGCTGCCCTGGACATTTTATGACTTTTTTAAAATTGTATTTTAATGTTGCTTTTTTACCTGCACTTTTTTTAAAAACTATTCGTACTGTTTTTATCAGGAACTGGATTGTTTTTATTTATTTGTGAAATGTTTTAAGTTTTTATGTGCGATGCTCCGGTATTCCCTGAGAAACGTCTTCTCATTTTGCACTGTACAATTTGTTGCTTTGCATGATGACAATAAAAGGATGATGATGATGATATTCACACACAAACACATCAAAACACAAACAATAATAATGCAAAAAGGCAAAACCAATGCCCCCAAGTCTATGTGGTTCAGAGCTTATTTGGAGGTTGTAGTGTTTTGGAGGTTGTAAGAAAAATCAGCCGCACCAGGTGGCGCCCGCAATGGCCGCCTTGCCAACAGTCTGTCTCGTCCTTTCCTTCATGGTTGTTTTATAGCATGTGTTAAATATATGTTTTAGTGTTCTTCAGCTTGTTTTATGTGGGGGGTGAGGGGAGGGGTTTGGGGGATTTAAAAAAAAAATCTCTTACCTCGACAGAGATGCAATTTTTGTTTCTGTATTGTATCTCCATCGTGGAGCTGGCGGCCTCTTGCTGGAGATCGACTTTGGGAGCTCCAACTGCGCGGGAGCCTATGGACTTAACATCGTGGAGCTCGCGGTCCCCAGTTAGAGATAGATTTGGGAGTTCCAAGCCTCAGAAACTTCGACCGCCCCGATCGCTGGAACTTCCATCGCCCCGACGCGGGGGCTTCGATCACCGGCTGCGGGAGCTTTGATCGTCCCGACACGGCGGCTTCGATCACCCCGACCGCGAGAGAAAAGCAGGGAAGAAGATTAGACATTATTGCCTTCCATCACAGTGAGGAATGTGGGGAATCTGCAGTGGTGGATATTTTTATTAACTTTTATGTAGTCGTGTGTCTTGTTGCTTTTTTTAGTATGGCAGTATGGTAATTCGAATATCACTGTACCTTAATTGGTACACGTGACAGTAAAAGACCTTTGAAACCTTTAATAGCCTGATGGCTGTCGGGAAGAAGCTGTTCCTGAACATGGATGTTACAGTTTTCAGGCTCCTATTTATGTAAAATTTAAGTCTCGAACTGCTAATTTAATAATTCAAGCAGATTGCGCATAAATGGATTAATGTCAGTGCAAAGTGGTCTGTTACTTTGCGACCTGTCACTGTGTTCTGTGTTTGTTGCAACAGGATCTGTTCACAGCAGAGTGCAAGTTTAAAGAGTCCGTCTTTGAGAACTATTACGTGATCTACTCCTCGACATTGTACCGGCAGCAGGAGTCTGGACGAGCCTGGTTCCTGGGGCTCAACAAAGACGGCCAGATCATGAAGGGCAACCACGTCAAGAAAACCAAGCCATCTTCCCATTTTCTACCCAAGCCAATCGAAGGTAGACAATGTCTTTGTCATCTCAAAAAATCGTGCAGGTGCTAGAATTCCGAGATAAAGTAAAGGGCTGCACAGAGGCACAATGGAAGAGTTACTGCCTTACAGCGCTAGAGAATATCCCAAAGATTTTATAGGTTATTTGGTCTCTGTAAAATTGTTCCACGTGTTCAGGGAGTGGATAAGAAAGTGAGATAACATAGAACTGCACCATATCCATGTGCCCATCCAAAAGCCTCTTAAACACCACTGTCATATCTGCCTCCACCACCACGTAGCACGTTCCAGGCACCCACCACTTGCCCTGCACTTCTTTAAACTTTGCCCCTCTCACCTAGAGGCTCTGTCCTCCAGTATTTTTTTTTCCGCCTTTCTGGGAAAAGGTCCTGACTGTCTACCCAGATGTGCAGTGTAAATTGGCTTCATAGTCATTACAGATATTCTGGGCCGAAGGGCCTGTCTCTGTGCCTTCCAGTCCTAGATCCCGTGTTCTATTCAGATTCAGATTCAGATTCAGATTCAATTTTAATTGTCATTGTCAGTGTACAGTACAGAGACAACGAAATGCATTTAGCATCTCCCTGGAAGAGCGACATAGCAAATGATTTGAATAAATAATAATAAGTGTCCGGGGGTGGGGGGGGGTGATTGGCAGTCACCGAGGTACGTTGTTGAGTAGAGTGACAGCCGCCGGGAAGAAGCTGTTCCTGGACCTGCTGGTTCGGCAACGGAGAGACCTGTAGCGCCTCCCGGATGGTAGGAGGGTAAACAGTCCATGGTTGGGGTGAGAGCAGTCCTTGGCGATGCTGAGCGCCCTCCGCAGACAACGCTCGCTTTGGACAGACTCAATGGAGGGGAGCGAGGAACCGGTGATGCGTTGGGCAATTTTCACCACCCTCTGCAATGCCTTCCGGTCGGAGACAGAGCAGTTGCCATACCATACTGTGATGCAGTTGGTAAGGATGCTCTCGATGGTGCAGCGGTAGAAGTTCACCAGGATCTGAGGAGACAGATGGACCTTCTTCAGTCTCCTCAGGAAGAAGAATGGAGGTAAAAGACCACAGGCATTCTACCTGAGGAGGGATGTGCTGGCGTTGGAGAGGGTCCAGAGGAGGTTTACAAGAATGATCCCAAGGATGATTGGGTTAGCATATAAGGAGCATTACACAGCTTTGGGCCTGTACTTACTGGAGTTTAGATGAGGGGAAATTTCATTGAAACCTAAGATAGACAAAAAGTGTTGGAGTAACTCAGCAGGTCAGGCAGTGTCTCTGGAGAAAAAAGGATTGGTGACGTTTCGGGTCGGGCCCTTTCTTCGCACTATCATTGAAACCTACTAGATAATGAAAGGCCTAGATAGTGGATGTGGAAAGGGGGGTTTCACTAGTGGGAGAGCCTAGAACCAAAGGGCACAGCCTCAGAATAAAAGGACGTAGCTTTGGAATGAAGATGAGGAGAAATGTCTTTCACCAGAAGGTGGTGAATCCTTGCCACAGATAGCAGTGGAGGCCATTATTGGGTGTTATTAAGGCGGAGATTGATAGGTTCTTGATTAGTAAGGGCGTCAGTTGATGGGGTGTAGGTAGGAAATCAGATTGAGAGGGAAAAATTGATCATCACGATTGAAATACAGAGTGGACTCAATGGGCTGAATGGCCTAATTCTGCTCCTGTGTCTTTTGGTCTTATGGTGAGAACATCCAGGGTATTACTGAGGATTGGGGCAGAAGAACAGATTAATTCGATTGATAGCTGCCAAATTGCTTATTTAGTAGGAGCGGCTGATTTATGAATTTAATCCCCAGTATTGATGCAGCTGCCTTTCACACTCAAGCTAAACAGATTTTAAAGGTTATTATTTGAAAGAATCTCTTCTGAGAACTCTGGGTGAAATGCTTTCTGTGTAATGGGCTTATGGGACATTATTTACGTCCCTTCAACGAGACAAGTAGAGCCTCTGTGGCTGAATGGTTGGCATAGCTTGATGTCATTGCATATAGTAGTGAGTGACACATTTGTTCAGAGTATTAACAATTACACAACATATTCCCACAATATACATCTTCACCGTTTTATGCGGGTTGTGTGAATGTGGCCAAATTCTCGGTTCCATAGCTATCAGAGCATTGAACAGTACAGAACAGGAAGAGGCCCTTCGGCCCGCAATGCCTGTGCCCCCTATGATGCCAATTTATCTATATTGATTTCTCTCACTCCAAGTGGCCCTTGCATCCCCTCTCTCTCCGTCCCTCCCCCACCCTAGTCATTGTACTAGTTTCACTATCGTCCTGGTGAATTTCATTGCCTGTACAACTCATTAACACCCAGCCCACAGCCAACAATGGATAGGGTTCCTTGATGATCATTAATTTTTTGCACATCGTTCATTCATTTGCTCTATATTTCTCTATATCACCGTCAATATCTCTCGTTTCCCTTTTCCCCCAACTCTCAATCTTGAAGAAGGTTTCTCGACCCGAAACGTCACCTATACCTTTTCTCCAGAGATGCTGCCTGATCCGTTGAGTTACTCCAGCTTTTATGCCAATTTAAACTTCACATCTACCTGCATGTGGTCTATATCTGTCCATTCAGTTTCTATTCATGTGCCTGTCTAAATACCTCTTAAATGCTGCCATCATAATTGCTTCTATTTCATCTAGAACAGTGCTCCAGGCACCCATCACTCTCTGTATAAAGAAACTGCCTCGTAAATCTCCTTCGAACATTCCCCCTTTTGCCTTAGAGCTATGTTCTCCGGTATTGACATTTCCTCTCTCTCTATCTACCTTATCTATGCCTCTTATAATTTAACATACGTCTATCAGGTCACCCCATAGCCTCCCATGCTGCAGAGAAAACAATTCAAGTTTGCCCAACTTCCCCTTATCGCTAATCCTCTCGAATCCAGGCGGCATCCTGGTAAAGCTGCTCTGCACCCTCTCCAAAACCTCCACATCCTTCCTGTAAAGGGGTGACCAAAACTGCACACAGCACTGCAAATGCGGTCTAACCAGTGTTTTATGCAGCTGCAACGTGACTTCACGATTTTTATACTCAATGCCTGACTAAGTATGAAAAGGGAAATAATTTTCAGGGCTAAGGGGAAAGAAAGGGGGAGCGTTGCTAACTGGTTTACTCTGACATAGGGATAGTTTGGAGTTAATTGGCTGAATGTTCTCATTCCAGTTGTGATCATTCTGTGACCTCTGCTAAACAGCTTACAGAATCAATTCTCCTTCCATGGACTTGTGAGCAAATCTCCAAACTCCTATTACAGTAGTCAATAAATGCTGCACTGTGAGAGGTAGTTTCTTTGGATGAGATTTTTTAATGAAGGTACCATTCCATCAGTAGATATGTTTAGTTTAGAGACACAAAATGAAAACAGGCCCTTCGGCCCACTGAGCCAACGCCGATAATCGATCCCCTGTTCAAATTAGTTCTATCCTGCACCCTAGTGACAATTTACAGGAACCAATTAACCTACAAACCCGCACGTCTTTGGGATGTGGGAGGAAACCAGAGCACTTGGAGGAAAACCTATGCGGTCACAGGGAGAACGTACAAACTCCGTACAGACAGCAACCCAAGTCAGGGTCAAACCCAGACCTCTGGCGCTGTGAGGTAACGGCACTACCACTGCGCCACCGTGCCGACCACAAATATAAAAGATGCCCATTTCAAAGGTGGATTCATCCATTGTCAGTGGTGTATTGGTGTAATGTGTTTTGCTCACCCTGCTAGAGGAAAGATGTTGTCAAGCTGGAAAGAGTTCAGACAAGATTTATGAGCATGTAGCCAGGACTTGGAGGCCTGAGCTACAGGGAGAGGTTGAGCAGGCTAGTACGTTATTCCTTGTAGCGCAGGAGGATTAAGGGTGATCCTACAGAGGTGTATAAAATCATGAGGGGAATAGATAAGGTGAATGCACAGAGACTTTTACCCAGGGTTGGGGAATCAAGAACTAGGGGTCATAGGTTCAAGGTGGGAGGAGAAAGATTTAATATGAACCTGAGGGGCATGTTTTTCGCACAGAGGGTGCTGGGTATATAGAACAAGCTGCCAGTAGAGGTGGTTGAGGCAGGTACTATAACAGCAATTAAAGGATATTTGAACAGCTAACTGGAAAAAAAATGTTTAGAGGGATATGGGCCAAACATGGGCAGGTAGGACTAGTGTAGATGGGACATCTTGGTCGGCATGAGCAAGTTGGACCGAAGGGCTGTATGACTCTATTGCCCTGTGAAATGATTACCTTGCACGAATGGGCAAACAGATGAAAGCACTCTTTAAATATCCTCATGGTTCTCAAAAAGGGGGCTGCATAAATCCTTTATCATTGAGCAGCAAACAATATTGCAGAGCACTCTGGAGGAGGAGCTCAGTCAAGCAGAAGTTGGCGAGATTTTAGACAGTAAAAGGGAAGCAAAAGTTCGCAGAGATAAATAATTGAGGCCAAGCGTCAGCTTGTGGTTCTGGACAGGGAGATGACTAAACCAATGTGCTGGAAAGGAGGGCGCAGAATTCGAGAGGGAAGTTAGAGAACAAGTGTGGGGAATGGTTTAGTTTAGGTTCTAACAGTGGCACAGTGGAAGGGCCTGTGTCTCTCAGTCATGGATAGAATCATAGAGTCATACAGCACGGACAGAGGCCCTTCAGCCCAACTCGTCCATGCCGACCACGATATCCTATCCTTGCCAGTCCAACGTGCCCCGTGTTTGGCCCATATCCCTTCAAACATTCCTATGCGTGTACCTGTCCAACTGTCTTTTAAATGCTGCTATAGTACCTGCCTCAACCACCTTCTCTGGCAGCTCGTTCCATATACCCTTCACCCTCTGTATGAAAAGACTTCCTGTCAAATCAACCCCTCTCACCTCAACACTACATTTTCTGCTTCTTGATTCCCCAACCATGGGCAAAAGTCACCCAATTTATTCTCTCATGAATTAATCAATTTGTGGCACAGTGATAAAGCTGCAGTCTTACAGCGGCAGAGACCCTGGTTCAATCCTGACCACGGGTGCTGTATTTACGGAGTATGCACATTCTCCCTGTGGCCGCGTGGATTTTCTTTGGCTGCTCCGGTCTCCTCCTACATTCCAAAGATTTGCCGGCTTGTAGGTGAATTGGCATCTGTAAATTGTCCCCGAGAGTATGATTGATCACTGGTTGGCATGGACTCGGTGGGCTGAAGGGCCTGTTTCCACACTGTATGAAACTTTATTCTGAAGAAGGGTTCCAACCCGAAACGTCATCTATTCATGTTCTCCAGGGAGGCTGCCAGACCCGCTGAGTTACTCCAGCGCTTTGTGTCTCTTTTTTTGTAAACCAACATCTGCATTTCCTTGTTTCTAAAGAATTAAACCATTCCCCATAAAGAAAAAGTCTCAATACAGCCAGAGGCGGGAAGGGGGATTTTTGCTAGGCATTGTGTTTTTTGCGTTAATGAGAGATTGACCTGTTAACCCTTTCCCTTGTTGTCCCGTCCTCTCTTGCAGTTTGCATGTACAGGGAGCCGTCGATGCACGAAATCGGGGATAAAGCCGCGCGCTCGCGGAAAAGTTCGGGAACGCCGACCATGAACGGAGGAAAAGTCATGAATCAGGAAGAGTGTACATAGCAGGAGAGCGGGGACTGGGAATCTGAACTCGACCACAGGCACAATTTACAGCACCAAACACAGCAAAGTTGCATATTTAAACTCGAGACGGGAGGATTATTATGAACAAGTGAGTCCTCCACATTAACTGATGAAGCCATGATCTTCGCCTGAAGGAGAATAATTAAATCAGGATTTGATTTTCATTGTTTTCTCATGCAGAACTCCACACATTTGTGGTAAACTCAGCTACGAAACGTTAAATAAATTAGCAAATAAAAGAACTTAGCTTTTACCCGAAATTAGAAAAAGAAATGTCCCTCAGAAAGTAGAGGTCTTTCATTCGCTTCTCAACCGGTGAAAACCTTAGACCAGAAGATGGGATTCTGTTTGCCAGCCACCCCCCTCATTGTATTCTCACCTGAGGAACCGGTCCATCGTGGTGGATCCATCCAGCAGAAGCACACTCGGTAGTCCATGGTGTCAGCACACTTGGCCAACCAACTTCCATCCACAACCAGAACATACCAGACCATCTCACACAACGTAATGGACTCTCAGTCTCAGTCGAACTGAAACCAAAAAGGATTAAGATAGGGTCAAGTGAAGGATGTCCAATACATGCTTGCTTGAGGGGTGACCCTGCCTCTGCCTTGGTGGACAGTTGGCTGGTGGGAAGTAGATGGCATTTCCTTTGACTTCTCCCTCCATTAGGTCGGCACAATAGTAAAGCCGGTAAAAGCTGGTAAAAGCTGGTAAAGCCGCTGCCTCACAGCACCAGAGACGCGGGTTCGATCCTGACCTCGGGTGCTGTCTATCTGTGTGGATCTCCCTGTGACCCTGTTTTCTCCGGGTGCTCCGGTTTCTGTCCTGACTCCATCTGATCATCACATATTAACCCATCCATTGGACCTCAATTGGCTGCTAGATGTATGTTGCTGAACCCTTGGCCCAAAATGTTCTCATTTACCTACTTGTGAGCAGTTTGCTCTCTTATTTTAGAGATTGGTGACATCACCAAAGAATGGTCTCGGTGGAAGCATGATTTTTTGCCCACAAGTGTAGGTGTGAAAAAAAAAGGCACAAAGAAAAAAGATTTAAAGAAACAAGGAACTGCAGATGCTGGTTTACAAAAAAAGATGCAAAGTGCTAGAGTAACTCAGTAGTTCAGGCAACATCTCTGGGGAACTTGGATATATGTTGTTTCTGGATTGCTGAGTCTCTGAAGAAGGGTCCCGATCAAAAACATTGCCTATCCCTGTTCTCCAGAGATGCTGCCTGACCCGCTGAGTTACTCCAGCACTTTGTGTCTTTTTTTAATAACCAGCATCTGCAGTTCCTTGTTTCTACAGTGTAGCCATGATGTTGCTGAATGTATGGCCTTATCTGTAATTCTTGTAGGGTCCCCTCTCCTTCAATGCCAATGCAAGATGCTTTTCCCTCTTCAATCATCCAGGCATCTGCTGCAATTTGTGGGCAAGGTCTGGGGAAGAGCATGGTGCCAATGAAGCCTGTGGTACAGGACCCGGGGTTCAAGTTAGTGTAGTTGATAAGGTTCAATGAACCTCCAACACCACAAGGATGATGATTGAAGCATGGATATCAGCCGCTCATCCTGAACGTCCATATGAATCAGCAGCAGAGCACGGGAGGCTGAAGGGTGATCTTATAGAGGTGTAAAAAACCCTGAGGGGAATAGATAGGGTGATTGCACTGAGTCTTTTACCTAGAGTTAGTGAATCAAGAGCCATGAGGTGTGATCTAGATGGTGAGGGGAATAGATAGGGTAGATGCACAGACTCTTTTACGCAGGGTATGGAAATCAAGAACCATAGGACTGAAGGGTGATCTTACTGTGGTGCATAAAATCATAAGGGGAATAGATAGGATGAATGCACAGAGTCTTTTACCCAGGGTTGGGGAACCAAGAACCAAAGGATATAGCTTTGAGGTGAGAGGGGAATATTTAATAGGAACCTGAGGGGCAACATTTTCACATAGCAAGCTCTGCCAAACAGCAGTGAGATGATATCCATGTTACTCTAAAGCTCTTTGGGATATGCTGGAGTGATGAGAACGGTTGGCAAACCATGTTATTCCTTGGAGTGTGGGAGGCTAGGATGTTATCTTGTAGAGATATGTAAAATCATGAGGGGGACAGGAAGGGTGAGCGTACAATCTTTTTTCCCCCGGGTAGAGGAATCAAGAACTAGAGGACGTAGGGGTATGGTGTGAGGGGAAAGATTTAATAGGAACCTGAGCGGCAACTTTTTCACTCAAGTGATTTTTGTGCAGAAATGAAAACAGTTAGATACGTAGGATTGGGACAGCCTCTCTCCAGTCAAGGTGTTTGAGTTTGGGTGGTCTATACATAGAATAATATATTTATATGAAATAAAATGAAAGGACGTATGTTTAAGGTGAGAGGGGCAACATTTAATAGGAACCTGAGGGGCACTTTTCTCATACAGAGGTGGTGGGTATGTGGAACGAGCTGCCAGAGAAGGTGGTTAAGGCAAGTACTGTAACTACATTTAAAAGATATTTGGACAGATACTTGGATAGGAAAGGTTTGGGGGCATTTGGCCCAAACACGGGCCGGTGGACTAGCTTAGATGGAGTATCTATGTTGACATGGCCAGGTTGGGTCGAAGGGCCCTTTTCCCCGCTAATTGACTCGATGGCTAATACGAGTGGGTTATATGCAGTACGCTAGATACCCAGCAGTATTGAAGGAAGCTCCACCTTCAAGCTTTCTGGGTGGGTGGGTGGGTTATATGAGGAATAATAGATTTGCAGAATGATTTACTGGGTGGGAATTAAGGGATTTAAGGGTTGGGGTTTGAAAGATTTATAAATGCGAAAGAAATACTGAGTCATGAGACATCTAATTGTGTGGTACAGCTTTTATTTCAAATAAACAACATCACAAAGTGAGTTATGTACTGGAAAGTAATTGAGGAGTAAAGATGGGTTTTATATATAGAATTCCAAACAACAGTTTATGCAGCGTTTAAGCCATCACATCCCCTCTTGAAGCTTAATATAACAAGCTCCTACTGAATATATGTGCAAGTGGTTATTTAAATAGGGGTCCTGGATCAGGCTGAATAAACAACAAAGGCAGCTGGAATATTTCCAACCTTTTATTAACTATAATGAAATTAAATTTAGCTATAAAGGACATATATTAACTATAAAAAAGTATAATAAATATTTTTATTCAACAGAGCAAGAAATTGCTTCAGCCATCATAATGATAGAACAAATGGAAGTAGTAAAATCCTCCATTATTTCTGGATGTTCACTAGTTTCATTAAGGTTGGCATTGGACTAGGCAAGGAGAAGATTGGTTTCGTAAGCTTGTTAGCAATCAGTGTGGAATATAGGGGAGGTTATGAGATGTGTTGAGATTCTAATGGAGGAACCACCATAAAATGTAAGAACTGGAAGAGTAGGCCATTCTGCCCTTCTCGCCGGTCCTGCCCTTTGTTGAGGTTGTTGCTGATCATGTATCACGAGTCCACCTTCCAGCTAATCCTCACATGAAAGAAAAAGACACAAAGTGCTGGAGCAACTCAGCGGGTCAGGCTGCGCCTCCGGAGGACATGGATGGATAGGTGATGTTCCGGTGCAGGACCCGTATTCCGACTTTTCCTTACATCCACCAATTCCTTTTGTGTCCGAATAGCAACCATTACAATCTTGAATTAATGTGGATAAATGTGAGGTCATCTACTTTGGTAGCAAAAACAGGAAGGCAGATTACTATCTAAATGGCGTCAGGTTGGGAGAAGGGGAAGAACAACGGGATCTGGGGGTCCTTGTACATCAGTCTATAAAAGTGGGCATGCAGGTACAGCAGGCAGTGAAGAAAGCGAAAGGCTTGTTGGCCTTTATAGCAAGAGGAGTCGAGTATAGGAGCAAAGAGGTCCTTCTGCAGTTGTACAGGGTCCTAGTGAGACCACACCTGGAGTATTGTGTGCAGTTTTGGTCCCCTAATTTGAGGAAGGACATTCTTGCTATTGAGGGAGTGCAGCGTAGGTTAATTCCTGGGATGGCGGGACTGCCATATGATGAGAGAATGGAGCGGCTGGGCTTGTACACTCTGGAGTTTAGAAGGATGAAAGGATATCTTATTGAAACATATAAGATTGTTAAGGGTTTGGACACACTAGAGGCATGTTCCTGATGTTGGGGGAGTCCAGAACCAGGGGCCACAGTTTAAGAGTAAGGGGTAAGCCATTTAGAACGGAGACGAGGAAACACTTTTTCTCACAGAGAGTTGTGAGTCTGTGGAAATCTCTGCCTCAGAGGGCGGTGGAGGCCGGTTCTCTGGCTACTTTCAAGAGAGAGCTAGATAGTGCTCTTAAAGATAGCGGAGTCAGGGGATATGGAGAGAAGGCAGGAACAGGGTACTGATTGGGGATGATCAGCCATGATCACATTGAATGGCGGTGCTGGCTCGAAGGGCCGAATGGCCTACTCCTGCACCTATTATCTATTGTCTATTCAATTTATCGAGTGCACCGCTTCTTGGCCAGGTAGATCCAGGTAGAACCTCATTGTGACAAAATTTCCCCATCTCTGACTCTAATGGCCAACTCTTTATCTTGAGTCTAGAATCACGTGACTGAGAAGACAACCTTCTGCCATCCTGCCTATTGACCATTAGTTACAAGGAACTGCAGATGCTGGAATCTTGAGCAACTCAGCGGGTCAGGCGGAATCTGTGGAGGGGATGGACAGCCGACATGTTGGATTGGGACATCCTCTCCTCAGGTGCTGCCTGACCCACTGAGATACTCCAGCACTTTGTGTTTCCTAAAGATTCAAGCATCTACAGTTCTGAAGAAGTGTCTCGACCCGAAACCTCACCCATTCCTTCTATCCCAGAGATGCTGCATGTCCCGCTGAGTTACTCCAGCATTTTGTGTCTATCTTTGGTTTAAACCAGCATCTGCAGTTCCTTCCTACTACAGTTCCTTGTATCTTCAACTCGATGTTGCTGCCTAACGAAGCCCTTTCTTATCAAGAATCCACCTACCCCTGTCTTAAAAAGCATTGCCTTTTGGGCACGAGGTATCGATCCTCTGAAGAAAATTCACCCACCCCTGTAGATGATTCCTTATTGTGAACAATGAAGGCAAGTATCGCAAATGCCTGAATGTAACAGATGCCGTCCCATTATGACAAAGAAGATCAAGAGGACTTGCCTCAATGTCCTGTGGCAACATTTATCCTTCAACTAATCTTGATCCAAGCTGACATTTCCCAAATATTCCCTAATACATCTGCAGAAGGGTCCTGACCCGAAACATCGTCTATCCATGTCCTTCCTGATCTGCTGTGTTACTCCAACACTTTCTGCCCTTTTTTTGTAAACCAGCATCTGCAGTTCCTTATGTCTCCGTGACATTGACTTGCAAATTGAAATGGTACACCATTGTAATTTAACTCACTTTGGGGTTTTTTTCCCCCTTCAACTCTCTGCTCAGCTTCCATCCATTTTAATTCCTCCACTTACTCTACTTAGCAAACTCGTTCCTGTCTCAGCAGTCTGTCTGGGGTCATCATCATTTTCTGCCAACACGGACTGTGCACTAAATTCCTTGGTCTACTCAGGATGACATGAATAACAAGGCATCATCCGAGAGGGAGAATTAATATTCATGTTGTCAGTTTAATTAGTTGCCTGTCCTGCATATCTGACTGCACTGCTTTCTGTACACTCTGAAACTGAGCTCTTTCCAAGATTAAGTGTGACGGACCAGTCTCTGTCTCACTCCTGATTTAATTCCCCACACGAGTGACCTCAGCTCTGTTTCAAGGCCGTCTCCTCTCTGAGATCATCAGGGAGGTCAAACCGTAACGGCACTGACAGGCACGGTCACACACCAGGAGAGTTGCGCAAAGACCCGGGTTCGATCCCGATAACCGCGCTATTTGTACAGTATGTTCTCCCCATGACCGTGTGGCCTTTCTCCGGGTGCTCCAGTTTCCTCACACATTCCAAAGACATGAGGCTTGTTGGTTAATCGACTTCTATAAAATTGTAAATTGTCCCTCGTGTGTAGGATAGTGCTAGTGTACGGGGTGATCACTGGTCGCTTGAGGGAACGGCGAGCCAAAGCGCTTGTTTCCGCACTGTATCTCTACACTAAAAACTAAACTAACGGTCCCGATGCAGCATGAATTTCATCTCTTCTGCAGCGATCGTCCTCATTACTGCCATCTGCACTCAGATGTTCATAAGTCATAGGAGCAGAATTAGGCCATTCGGCCCATCGAGACTGCTCCGCCATTCAATCATGGCAGGTCTATCTTTCCCTCCCAACCCCATTCTCCTGCCTTCTCCCCTGACACTCGTACTAATCAAGAATCTATCAATTTCCACCTTAAAATTATCCAATGACTTTGCCTCCACCGCCATGGGCGGCAATGAATTCCACAGATTCACCACCCTCTGACAAAATAAATTCCTCCTCAACTCCCTTCTAAAGGTACATCCTTTTATTCTGAGGCTGTGCCCACTGGTCCTAGATGCTCCAACTAGTGGAAATATCCTCTCCACATCCACTCTGTCCAGTCCTTTCACTATTTGGTAAGTTTCAATGAGTTCCCACTTATCTTTGTAAACTCCAGCGAGTACAGTCCCAGTACCATCAAATGCTCATCATCACGCTCTGCTTGGTACAATGTAAACCCGCCACTCGCAGAGGAAGGAGCTCCCTTTGTTTACTGAATCCTTTGCAACCCACAGCAGTCGACCACCAATGTCTTTATTGAAAGTGCTGGCCACATTGTGTATGACAATGATCTGATGATGGAGACACAAGGGACTGCAGATGCTGTTTAATGAAAAAATATACACAACGTTTTGGAGTAACTCAGTGGGTCAGGCGGCATCTCTGGAAAACATGGAAGGTGACGTTTCGGGTTGAGGCTCTTCTTCAGACTGAGATGATCTGATGGGGTTGGGTGAACCATAGGTGCGTACGAGTGGTGTTTCATTGGCAATGGGTGGAATAAGTGACAATCTTACTCACTTCCTCACAGTGTCACTCAGTCCACCCCTCTGCCAATCAAACACCCCAAACACCTGTATCCACCTATCACTTGGAGCCTTTGCCCCGCCCCCATAACTTGGTTTCCATCTTTCTCCCCTTAATACCATCAGTCTGAAGAAGGATACCAACCCTGAAACGCTGCCATGGAGTCATACAACACGGAAACAGACCCTTCAGCCCAACTTGCCCATGCCGACCAAGCTGCCCCATCTACACGAGTTCCACCAGCCCGCATTTGGCTCATATCCCACCTGTGTACCTGTCCATGTACCTGTCATACCTGTCCCTCCACAGATAGTGCCTGACCCTCTGGGTTCCTCCAGCACTTGCCTGTGTCTTGCTTAAGGTTTCAACATCCTGTGTGTCCAGTGACCTGCTTCCTCACTTGATTTACATGGACTGACTTGTAACAGCCGTGCCAGTGCGTGCTCTCCACATTGCCCACATCCCAGCCCTCTTTCCTTACCATCTATGAGAATGGCCCTGGACCTATAGAGGAGGATAGACTTTCAGGCTTGGGGTGTGGCTGGGTTGTAGTGTGGGAGGGGCATCAGAGCCAATACATAGCAGCTGGCACCTCCATCTCATCCCTTGGCACCTCAACAGTTAAACACACCAAGGCAGCATCTGTACCCCCGTAGCTGATTCCTGAAGGACTGTATTTCCTGATGCCTGGCACCTGATGCAAACCCTACTCTGGAAACGGCTTCATGCTATTTATATTCCCCTCACTGGCCAATTCTCAAAGGACAGTTGAAGTATTTTCTTTGCAATAACAACACCCTCGGCTCGCTCTCCCCTTGCCTTCTCCACATCTCTTCCCATACCTTAGTTCACATGTCATAGGAGCAGAATTAGGCCATTTTGGCAATCAAGTCTACTCTGCCATTCAATCACGGCTGATCTATTTTTCCCTCACAACCCCTTCTCCTGCCTTCTTCCCTTAACCTTTGATGCCATTATTAATCAAGAATCTGTCACTCCGCTTTAAAAATACCCAAAGATGGCCTCCACAGCCGTCTGTGGCAATGAATTCCACAGATTCACCATCCCCTGACATAAAAACTTCCTCCTCATCTCGTTTCTAAATGTATGTCCTTTTATTCTAAGGCTGTCCCCTCTAGTCCCAGACTCTCGCACTAGTGGAAACATCCTCTCCACATCCACTCTGTCCAGGCCTTTCACTGCACCCGCTCTCTCACCCCTCCCCACAAATTCCACCTTCTAAACCACCTCACCTGCGCCCCCTCCTGTTCCAATTTCTACCCTCCATCTCATGGCCAGTGGAACAAGGGGATAGTAATCTGATGAAAGCCTGCTACCAGAAATGTTCCTGGAGTCATACAGCACAGAAACAGGCCCTTCGGCCCAACTCGTCCATGCCAACCATGATGCCCCATCGAGGCTAGTCCCATGTGCATATATTTACCCCATATCTCTCCAAACCTTTCCCATCCATAAAAGATTGTATCAAGAACCGGAGGGTTTAGGTTTAAGGTGAGGGGGAAAAGTTTTAATAGGAACCAGAGGGGTAACTTTTTCACACAGAGGATGGTAGGTACTATCACAATGTCTTAAAATAATTTAGAAAGGTACATGGATAGCATAGGTTTAGAAGGATATGGGCCAAATGCAGGCAGGTGGGACTAGTATAGATGGGGCATGTTGGTCGGCATCTGCAAATTGGACCGGAGGGATTGTTCTCACGCTGTATGACTCTATTTATTCTCTCTTCTTTACTCTGCTCCTCATGATTCTCCCCACACCCCCATCAACTCCCCCCAGATTCTACCCCCTCAATCACTCACCAGAGGACAATTTACAGCAGCCATTGAACCTACCAACCAACAGGGGTGCGGGAGGAAACCGGAGCACCGGGAGGAAGCCCACGCGGTCACCGGGAGAATGTGCAATCTCCGCACACAGACAGCACCCGAGGTCAGGATTGAACCCATGTCTCTGGTGCTGTGAGGCAGCAGCTCTACCCGCTGCACCACTGTGCCACCCAACATGGCCCTGGTATTTAGAAGCTTATTAAAATGATGCCGACCCATACTGCTTATAACAGGCCAGGTCTGACACAGTTTCCACAGAGACAACAAATAACAGAAGTACTCCTTTAATGTAAGAGTGACGTTACAGCCCCAGCCAAAGTGAAAGAGTTGGTTTAAACAGAGAGTAGCGCACAGAAAATGTCCACTCAGCCCCTCTCTTGCATGCTGGTGTTTAAGCCTCACATTGAGTCCCATCCCACCCCTCCATCTCTTTCCCATCACCATCATCAGCTCAGTCAGCTCCCATTAAATTCATACGTAAGATTTAAAGGGGAACTGGGAGAGCAACCTTTTCATACGGAGGCACAGGTACTAGTAGACGAGGTACAATTAGGACATTTAAAAGACTTTTGGATGTGTGCATGGAGGGATATGGGCCATATGGGACTAGCTCAGAAAGACAACTTGCCTGGCATGAACAAGTTTGGCCGAAGGGTTTCCTGAAATGCCACCTAACCTTTTTCTCCAGAGATGTTGTCTGACCCATTGAATTACTCCAGCACTTTGTGTCTGTCTATGGCCGAAGGGCCTAATTCCATGCTGTGTAGTTCTATGACTCTATATATTCACTCTGTTTATTGTGAGTTTAATTTCTCTGTGGGAAGAAAGGTTTTTTTTTCTGAACTCCCTCTGCGTTTCCCAGTAACTAATTCTACATCGAGTCTTAATCTTCCCAGTAGAAACACTGGTGACGTCTATCCAGTTTTAGGTGGGCATCAGTCTTCCCTGCAGGAAATAAACCAGCTTCTTGGATTTGGGATCAAGTTTGCAGGTCCTCCTCACCCTTTCAGAAACATGTACATAAGCAAAACCAAGGCTGATGCCAGCAAAAGGAAATGGAATCCACACAGTATTGGACATCCTTCACCCTTGCCTCATCTCCTCCCCTGTAAAAACATCTCAAGACATCACGGGATGTGACCAGGAGACTTGGCAAGGCACTAAGTTACCCGCTTAAGAGCCATGACCTACGTTCTCTGCCTGTAACAGAGGTCGTAGGGTGGAGTGAAGAGGGCAAAGTTCGAAGAGGCAACACAACACCCTTGAGGGCCAAAGGAATCTACGATGCACCCACGTCAATCACCATCATTACTGGATGAGAATCGAAAGAAAACAGAAACAACTGGTTTCCCCGGCAATATACTTCGTTTTTATCAGGGAGAGAAAAAAAATGTACATTTAAATTTTAAAACGAAAATAGCCCACCTTCTGTGAATTGTGGTGATCTTCCCCTTAAAAGGTTTTTTTTTTTAACGGCAGGAAGTGTAATTCGTACTGAGTGGAACCTTTCACAATGTAAATAACTCAACGTTTTTTGCATGTTGCAACCTTGCTGAAACTGCATGCAATATATTGCTTAAAAAGCGGATGCAATTGGAATGGAACGGTGGTTCAGGTGAATCGGCAGTGTCTGATGTTGAACGCACATTAGTAAGGTGGTGGGAAAGCTCAGGTGCTACCTCGGAGAAAGTAGTATGGGTCTGTCAGGGCCTCATCGGAAAGTGTTGCAACACAAAGCAAAACTCCCTCTCATAATGGAAGGGAAGGGAAGAAACTTGGTCGGGAAGCCCCTTGATCATTGCAATCTCTCCGCAGCCATGTCCCAAGTCTGTGGAGAGGGTGCAAGACATCTTGCAATCTCCTTGACAGTTCCCCAACATGCAGCGACACCACATTCTCGCGGTAACATGGAGGCACCAGGAAGTGCAGGTGCTGGAATCGTGAGCAAAACACAAAGTACTGGAGGAACTCAACGGGTCAGGCAGCATCTGTGGAGGGAATGGAAAGGGCAGGACCCTTCTTCAAACTGATTGGAGTGAGGGGAGGGGAGGAAAGGTGGAAAAGAGAGGTAGTGGCAGGACAAAGCCTGGTGAGTGATAGGTGGATACAGGTAAGGGGATTTTAATAGGCAAATGGGTGGAGTAAAAAGGAGACAAAAAGGTGTCTGATAATGAGAAGAGTGAAATGTAAATCCAGAGGGAAGGATATAGGTGAAAGGGGACGGGGGAAAGGATGGGGAATAAAAGGAAAAACAGCCTCAGGGATGGGAGATAAGCATATGGAGTCTCCATCTATCTGAAGAAGGATCCCGACCCGATATGTCGTTTGTCCATTCCTTCCACAGATGCTGCCTGACCCGCTGAGTTCCTCCAGCACTTTGTGATTTATTCATGTTTCCAGCATCTGCAGTTCCACGTGCCTCCTTTGACTGCTTGCTGAGAACTGCCAGCTATCTGCAATTCATGGGTGTTTTATGCAAATTCTCTAAATGTCTACTCAATACATGAGCCTAATTGCAAAGCATCTGAAGCTACAACTTGAGGCTGTTCCAGAATTTGCACGATTAGCTCTTTTAGTTTCCTGTACCTTAAAAATCCCTTCCCACGCAATATTCAAATCTCGGACAATCTCATTAGCACTGTGACTTTGGAATACATTTCGTGTGCACATTTCATTATACAATCATTGCCTTCTCTGTTCTTGAATATATATTCACGTGTTTGCACAGTGGCGCAGTGGGTGGAGTTGCAGTCTTACAGCGCCAGAGACCCAGGTTCCATCCTGACCACGGGTACCGTATGTGTGGAGTTTGTACGTTTTCCCTGTGACCGCCTGGGTTTTCTCCGGGTGCTCCGGTTTCCTCCTACACTCCAAAGACCTGCAGGTTTGTAGGTTAATTGGCCTCAGAATAAAAACATGTAAATTGTCCCTGGTGTGTAGGTTAGTGCGGGGTGATTGCTATTCGGCATGGATTCGGTGGGCTGAAGGGCCTGTTTCTGCACTATATCTCCAAAGTCTAAAGTAACGCCTAATGTCAAAAGTTGTCCTTATGATTAACACCTTGCTGAAACCCTACAGGCGCCCTGTGGCATTACTGTTTAGAGGTGAAAATCTCTATAGTTCTCAGGCTGTCTTCAATTAAGTCTTGTGTTTCTTTTGGTTTGGTTTAATCATAGAACATAGAACAGTGCAGCACAGGAACAGGCCGTTCATCCCACAATGTCTGTGTCAAACATGATGCCAAGATAAGATACTCTCATCACCTGCATGTGATCCATATCCATCCATTCCCAGTATATCCATGTGCCTATCTAAAAGCCTCTTAAAAGCCACTATCGTATCTACCTCCACCACCAACAATGGCAGCGCGTTCCAGGCACTCACCACTCTCTGTGTTAAAAACGTACTCTGCACATCTTCTTTAAACTTTTCCCCAATGCGGAAATTGATAAGTTCTCGATTAGGAAGGGCGATAATATTACGGTGAGAAGGCAGGAGAATGAGGTTGAGAGGGAAAGATACATTAGCCATGATTGAATGGTGGAGTAGACTTGATGGGCCGAATGGCCTAATTCTGCTCCTATCACTTATGAGCTTATGAGGGGGAAAAATAGATCGGCCACGATCGAATGGCGGAGCAGACTCGATGGGCTGAATGGCCTAATCCTGCTCCTATGTGTTATGGTCTTATGGTCTCAGTTTAAAGGTTTCCACCCTGAGAAAAAAATTCTGACTATCTACCCAAGGTATGTCTCTCATAATTTTATATACTTCTATCAGGTCTCCCCTCAACCTCTGGCGTTCTGGAGAAAACAACTCACGTTTGTTTGGTCCAGTTTGAAAGAACATTCTGCTGCTGTGTTACCAGTAAGGAAGGTCTTCTTGTGTTTGCAAAGACCTCCAATAGAGCGTACCTTCCTAATGTGATCAGCATTGCACTATTAACACTCAATATGAATGACAAGTCACGGAAAGCCAAGTAATGAGCACCTACTTTGTGGGTCAGCCTTTACCAGAGAGCCAGGTTTTTTGGGAGACTCACAAGATAAAGACAAGGTCATCTTAAAACTAAATGCTCTCGGGCTGAGCAATCTCATTGATCCTTAATATTGTAGAAGCAACAAGCTGCAAAGGTTGGTTTTCAAAAAAAGACACGATGTGCTGGAGTAACTCAGTGGGTCAGGCAGCATCTCTGGAGAACATGACCATGTTCTTAAAAGGCATTCGGACAGTTACATGGATAGGAAAGGTTTAGAGGGATATGGGCCAAACGCAGGCAGGTGGAACTAGTATAAATGGAGTACGTTGGTCGGCATGGGCAAGCTGGGCCGAAGGGCCTGTTAATCCATGTTGTATGACTCTATGAGGTGATGTTTTGAAGAAGGATCCCAATTTGACACATCATTTACGCATGTTATCCAGAGATGCTGCCTGATCTCTGAGTTAGTCCAGCACTTTGAATCTTAATATTCTTTTGTAATGTGTCCAATATTGATATAATTGTTAAAATAAACCCTAAGGGAGATGTCCAACTGACTCCATTTAATGTGGGTCGGGCATCTGAATGATACAAAGATTGACCCATTAAAAAAGTGAGTGTCGCTCAATGGGGCAATTCCTCCTCAGAGAGTTAATTCTCATCAGTTTAATTTTCCGGTTTATTGAATTCGGATTTGAATGGTTTGTTCATTATTGGTAGAAATCCAGATCGGTTATTTATTGCCACTGTTTGAAGATCTGGAAATGAATCAGTGGAATTCTGACTTTGGTTTACTCCCTGCGTATGTGTTGTCCTTCGTCATTTAGAACTGTCCAAGCGAGCAACAAATTGTAAATAGCTTAGTCGAGATTTCAGCAAATAGTTAGTCAGACTAAAGAGAAAAACTTGCACTTAACACGGCGCCTCTCATAACCTCAGGACATCCCAAAGCACTTTACGGCCAATCGAGTACTTCTTGAAGTGTAGTGATCGTTGTAACGTCGCAAGCATGGCAGCTAATTTGCACACAGCAAGATCCCACAAACAGTAATAAGTGGCAGTCAATGGATGTGGAGGGGGGGATGGATGGAGTAGGTGAAGAGGGATCCAGGGTGGTTTATGTGCCAGCTGAGAGTTTACAGGGCAGCATAGCGAGCTCATGGGGATTTGTGCTCTGAAGTTTGCGTGCAACGGTCTGTTCTCTAGGAGTGTCCCACCAAGGGGTCAGCCATGGCCCAGGAAACCAGGGGGGAATCCTCTGCTTTTAAAGTATAACCGGGTCCCCATGTTGCATCTCATGTGAAACATCACCTCTCCTGACTGTGTATCACTTCTCAGTGTGTAGGAAGGAACTGCAGATGCTGGTTTATACCGAATATAGACACAAAAGGCTGAAGTAGCTCAGCGGGTCAGGCAGCATCTCTGGAGAAAATGAATAGGTGATATTTTGGGTGGAGACCTTTCTTCAGATCCTTCAGTACTGTAGGGTTTGAAGAAGGGTCTCGAACCTAAATGTCACCTGTCCCTTTTCTCCAGAGATGCTGTCTGACCCGCTGAGTTACCCCAGCATTTTGTAGCACCTCTGAATGTTCACACTGGGCACGCCACTGTCAGGAGAGGGACGGGCCAATGACCTTCGACCTACTTCTCCACCTGATGACCTCTCACCTGCCCGTGATGACAGCTTTAAACTAGTGTGTTTCCTGCTTTGAAGCCAGCCCCAACCCTTTCCCCTCCCCTCCCTTCCCCGTGTTTTAAGATGACCAGGGTTGATGGAGATTAGCTTGAGGCAGGGAAGAGGAAAAGATCCAGTCCAACTCCTAAGAAGAATCGGAAGTCAAGCAGTTGCTATCATAGCGTTTAAGAGATATTTGGACAGGTACATGGATAGGACAGGTTTAGAGGGTTATGGGCCAAACATTGTGGATTGGTCAACTTGGGTAGGGTGGGCCGAAGGGCCTGTTTCCACTATGTATGACTATGACCCTGATAGTGAGGAAGCGAGGGGAATGGGGGAGTTGGAACAGTCTAAGCACATTTAGCATCTTCAGGACACACAGGAAAACGTTGTCATGCTTAAGAGGCAAAACTTTTAATTTCACAGCTCGTTCAAAACGTGACTGAGAAATGCCAGGTTTTTAAAGCCATTTCCGTTAACTTGGGACAGCCCAGAACTGGAAAGGAGCGGAAAATGACTAGCCGCCCATTCCTCTTCATGTGTTTGCTTTTGGCTTGTACATGTACATGTTCAGCTGTATTCACAACGTGAAAAGCCAGGCGTGGGATGAACCAAACACACTGTTATTGATTAAATGGATAAAGAAATCACACCTTTGCTCTGGCTCTTGTTTTTATTTTACTGGCCACATATTTCATTTTGTTTTAGAGATACAGCGCTGAAACAGGTCCTTCAGCCCACTGAATCCACGCTGACCAGCTATCACCTGGACACTAGTTCCATCTTAGACACTAGGGACAATTTACAGAAGGCAATTAACGATGTAGTCTTTGGAATGTGGGAGGAAACTGGAAAACCAGGAGGAAATCCACGCATTCACAGGGAGAATGTACAAACTCACTACCGACAACATCCGTGGTCAGGATCAAACCTGGGTCACTGGAGCTGTGAGGCAGCAACTCTACCGCTGTGCCACAAATTGATTCATTCACGAGAGAATAAATAGGGTGAATGCACAGAGACTTTTACCCAAGGTTGGGGAATCAAGAACCAGAGGCCGTAGGTTTAAAGTGAGAGAGGGTAAAGATTTGATAGGAACCTGAGGATCACCTTTTTCAGACTGGGAATGGTGGCTATACGGAATGAGCTGCCAGAGGAGGTAGTTGAGGCAGGTACTATAACATCATTTAAAAGACACTTGATAGACACAAAGTTCTGGAGTAACTCGTCGGGTCAGGCAGCATCTTTGGAGAAAAGGATTAAGTGATGTTTTGGGTCGTAACCCTTCTTCAGACTGAAAGGAGAGGGGGCGGGGGGGGGAGATCAGAAAAGGACAGAATAAAAAAGAGCTGGCAACTGATGGCCAAGGAAAACACTTAATAAGCCACTTTAATAACTACACGGATTGGAAAGGTTTGTAGGGATATGGGCAAGGACGGGCAGGTGGGCCTGGTGTAGATGGTGCATCTTGGTCGGCTTGGATGAGCAGGACTGAAGGGCCTCTGTTTGTGCTATGATTCTATCTATAATTGAGAGAGACAGGTCCTCTGCCCACCGAGTTCAGGCAGTCTATTGATCACTCATTCACACACTAATGCCATGTTATCTTACTGTCTCATCCACTCCCTACACATGAGGGGCAACATTACAGAGGGCCAATTCACCTACAAACCCACACGCCTTTGAAATGTTGGAGGAAACCGAAGCACCCAGAGGAAAACCCACGCGGTCACAGGGAGGACTGACAAACTCCACACAGACAACATCCGAGGTTTCAGTTGCTGTGAAGCAGTAGCTCGATCAGTATGGTACACTATTACTTGTAATAGTGCTACATGTAATACTATTACTACTAGTCATCTCATGCAATACGCTACTTTCAAAAGATTTTGATTCTGCATAGCGCTTATCGTAATCTACTCACCCGTTTCAGAGCCAATCCGAGCCTTTATTGAGGAGCATTGTCATAATATAAAACACAAAGTGCTGAGGAACACAGTGTGAAATGAATGGACAGATGACATTTCGAGTCAGGACCCTTCTGTCTGATGGAGCAGAGGAAAGCTGGAAAAGAGAGGTGGGAGCGGGACAAAGCCTGGTAATTGGCTAACATCCTACATTGTGGGAGATTTTAACGTAGGAAGCAACAAAGGTATGGAGACCAAGACCTAGGAAGCTGAGCTACTGATGTGTTGAGATACTGATTCATTGACAGAGAAGATGGACGTCATCAAATGCTAACTCCTACGTTGAACTGTGATTCAGATTCAGATTCAGATTCAGATTCAGATTCAATTTTAATTGTCATTGTCAGTGTACAGTACAGAGACAACGAAATGCATTTAGCATCTCCCTGGAAGAGCGACATAGCAAATGATTTGAATAAATAATAATAAGTGTCCGGGGGGGGGGGGGGGGGGGGGTGATTGGCAGTCACCGAGGTACGTTGTTGAGTAGAGTGACAGCCGCCAGGAAGAAGCTGTTCCTGGACCTGCTGGTTCGGCAACGGAGAGACCTGTAGCGCCTCCTGGATGGTAGGAGGGTAAACAGTCCATGGTTGGGGTGAGAGCAGTCCTTGGCGATGCTGAGCGCCCTCCGCAGACAATGCTTGCTTTGGACAGACTCAATGGAGGGGAGCGAGGAACCGGTGATGTGTTGGGCAATTTTCACCACCCTCTGCAATGCCTTCCGGTCGGAGACAGAGCAGTTGCCATACCATACTGTGATGCAGTTGGTAAGGATGCTCTCGATGGTGCAGCGGTAGAAGTTCACCAGGATCTGAGGAGACAGATGGACCTTCTTCAGTCTCCTCAGGAAGAAGAGACGCTGGTGAGCCTTCTTGATCAGAGTTGAGGTATTGTGGGTCCAAGAGAGGTCATCGGAGATGTTGACTCCCAGGAACCTGAAGCTAGAAACACGTTCCACCTCCATCCCGTTAATGTGGATGGGGGTGTGCGTGCCGCCCCTGGACTTCCTGAAGTCTACAATGAGCTCCTTGGTCTTCTTGGAGTTAAGGGCCAGGTTGTTGTCAGCGCACCATGCTGCTAAGTGCTGGACCTCCTCCCTGTAGGCCGACTCATCGTTGTTGCTGATGAGGCCAATCACCGTTGTATCATCTGCATACTTGATGATGGTGTTAGTACCATGTACAGGTGTGCAGTCATAGGTGATGAGGGAGTAGAGGAGGGGGCTCAGCACACAGCCCTGTGGAACGCCGGTGTTCAGGGTGAGGGTTGAAGAGGTGTGCTTGTCTAACCTAACAGACTGGGGTCTGTTGGTTAGAAAGTCCAGTATCCAGTTGCAGAGGGAGGGGTCGATGCCCAGGTTAACGAGTTTGGTGATCAGTTTTGATGGTATAATGGTGTTGAATGCTGAGCTGTAATCGATGAACAGCATTCTTACGTAAGTGCCTCTGTTGTCGAGGTGGGAGAGGGCGGAGTAAAGTGCTGTTGAGATGGCATCCTCCATACTCCTGTTCTTGCGGTCGGCATTTCATTAAGTATTTACATCCATCGGGGACTTCTGGCATTCAAGACTTTTTGATAGGTGCATGGACACACAAGGGATGGAGAGATATGGACTATGTGCAGGCAGAGAAGAGTTGGTCTTGGCATCATGTTGGGCACAGACATTGTGGGCCGAATGGCATATTCCATTAGTTTAGTCTAGAGATACAGCGTGGCAACAGACACTTTGGCCCGTAAAGTCTACACCGACCATTGATTACCCAATCTCACTAGTTCTATGTTATCCCAGTTTCGCATACTACATACTAGGGGCAATTTACAGAAGCCAATTAACCTACAGACCTGCACTTCTTACGGATGTGGGAAGAAACTGGAGCACCCAAAGAAAATCCACACTGTTGCAGGGAGAATGTGCAAACTCCATACAGGCAGCACCCGTAGTCAGGATCGAACCCGAGTCTCTAGCGCTGTGAGGCAGCAATTCTACCACAGTGCCACCATGCCACCTTGAAGGCTGATCTGCTGTACTCCCCTATGTTCTATGTTCTGTTATTTTGGATTTGAAGCCTCCCCAGTAACTTGTTTTGAATTCAATCATTTAGCTAATTGACTTTCGCTGTGGCTCTCTATCCTGAAGGGACAGGATCTTCCTGCAACAATAGCAATAAAGCACTGAAAATAAATCTTTAGCTTCCCATCAGACTCAAAGATCTGATGGTTATAGAGATGAGTGACTGCAGCTCTCTGAAGTGGCAGCAAGTTAGAGTGGGCTCCTAGCGGGTTTATCTGCATGCCAAAGCTGCCTCTGGTTATAAACAAAAATAAGAGTTATGACATTAATTGCAGATCTCTGGATAATAGCGGATAATGGAAATGAAATATCACTCCATTTAAACCCAACTGTACCACTTTTTGTTTGTTAGTTAGTTTAGTTTATTGTCACGTGTACCGAGGTACAGTAAAAAGCTTTTGTTGCATGCTAACCAGTGAGCAAGCACGTGGACGACTGTAGATGGGACATGTTAGTCGTTGTGGGCAAGTTGGGCTGAAGGGCCTGTTGCCCTGCTGTGTGACTATAATTCTATGACTATACACGATTACAATCGAGCCGTCCACAATGTAGAGATACGTGATAAAGGGAATAAATAACGTTTGATGCATGATACAGTCCAGTAAAGTCCGATTAAAGATAATCCGAGGGTCTCCAGTGAGGCAGATGGGAGGTCAGGACCGCTCTCTAGTTGTTGAGAGGATGGTTCAGTTGCCTAATGGCAGCTGGGAAGAAACTGCCCCTGAATCTGGAGGTGTGCGTTTTCACACTTCTTGCCTGATGGGAGAAGGGAGAAGAGAGGGTGACCAGGGTGGGACTGGTCCTCGATTATGCTGGTGGCCTTGCTCAGGCAGCGTGAAGCGTAGATGGAGTCAATGGTAGGGAGGATGGTTTGACAAACCCCAAGAGACAGCCACAGCTACATTAGAGAGGAACCTTCATTATCTTACAGACTCCACATTTTTAGGACCTTTGAAACTTTGAAAGGATGAAAGATGTCGGTGAAAACGTGGTGACTCTTGTGCACTGCCTCAGTGTAATATACTATTTAATCCACTCTTGTATTTGCCTGTGATTGTGCTTATATCTCGTAAGATTTTACTCAATTGAATGCAAAAAAGAATTTCACTGCACCTACATACATGACAATGAAGTATCATTGAACCATTGAAAATAGAACCATGCTGCGGGGAAAAGCTTAGCGGTGGTAGAGCTGCAGTTTTAACAGCGCCAGAGACCCTGGTTCGTTCTTGACTACAGGTGCTATCTGTACGGAGTTTGCACGTTCTCCCTGTGATCGCGTGGGTTTCCTCCGGGTGCTACGGTTTCCTCCAACATCACAAAGACGTGCAGGTTTGTAGGTTAATTGGCTTCTGCAAATTGTCCCTAGAGTGTAGGATAGTGCTAGTATTTGATTACTGGTCAGCGCCCGCGGACTCGATGGGCCGACGGGCCAGTTTCCACACGTTATCTCTAAACAAAACAAAACCACAGGCCCAAAGCCATCAAAAGCTCCTCATACGTTAGTCAACCCAATCATCCCCTGGATCACTCCCAGCCCAATCTATCCAGGCCTTTCATTATCTGGGATACAGGTTTTCCAGCCGGTGAGTTTGCACGGATGATACTTATCCTGCGATTTTGCTGCCTTCAGATCTCTCAACGTCTTACGCCTGTGATAATGCTTCAAAGCTCCAGCACTGCCCACGATCGCTTGGCGGGGACGGGCAAGTTGCATCGATGTGTGTTGGCGGGGGAGCTGATGCTACAAGTACTGGACTGATTCATCGCTGCTGCTGTTCTCTGATGCAAATAACTTGCTGCAGGATGTTAATCCTGCATCAGAATTTCAGACTGGCAGCTTGTTGCGTGCATGCTTGGAATCACAGCCACTGCGTGGAGAGCAGGCCAATTATGAACCTCGTCAGTCACAACCAGCTCCCTCTGCAATGCTTCCTCTGGGACCCACCGCTGCCAAGATCTGTTCCAACTGCAACCATTAAATGCAAGCACACACAAAAAAATGAATGATGTCTTCATTTGGCTGTTAACAAGGAGGAGGAATAATGCAACAAATCATATCAATTATAAAGGCACAAACCTGGATAGAGTGGATGTGGAGAGGATGTTTCCACTAGTCTAGGACCAGAGGATCAGAATAAAAGGACGTGCCTTTATAAAGGAGATGAGGAGGAATTTATTTAGCCAGAGGGTGGTGAATCTGTGGAAGTCATTGCCGCAGACGGCTGTGGAGGCCAAGTCATTCAGTATTTTTAAGGTGTACATTAACAGATTCTTGACTATTAAGGGTGTTAAAGGTTACAGGAGAAGGCAGGAGAATGGGGTTGAGAGGGAACGATAGATCAGCTACGATTGAAAGGCGGAGTCGTGTTGATGGGCCAAATGCTTCCTATTCTGCTCCTGTGACATATGACCTAATGAGAAACACTCAGTCAGAAAAGCAATATCTGTGGAAGGCAATGCCTATTTTCCAGGCTAACGACCTTTCACCAGAACAGCGGTGCAGCTGGTAGAGCTGCTGCCTCAAGTGCGAGAGACCTGGGTTCGATCCTGACCTCAGGTGCAGTCTGTGTGGAGTGTTTGCTCCTTGTGACCTTAAGGGTTTCTTCTGGGTGCTCCGGATTTCTCACATCACCCAAAGAGGTGCGAGTTTGTAGGTTAATTGGCCTCTGTAAATTACCCCCATTGGTGTAGGGAGCGGATGAGAAAGTGGGATTACATAGAACTAATGTGAACGGGTTGGTGTGGACTCAGTGGGTGTGGACTCGGTGGGCCAAAGAGCCTGTTTCCATGCTATATCTCTAAACTAATAAACCTAGAGGTAAACTTATCTCTAGATATAATGCTGTACCTCTAGCCTTACATCCTTTCAGCGCTAGAGACCCGGGTTCAATCCTGACTACGGGTGCTGTCTGTACGGAGTTTGTACGTTCTCCCCGTGACCGCATGGGTTTTCTCCGAGATCTTCAGTTTCCTCCCACACTCCAAAGACGTACAGGTTTGTAGGTTAATTGGCTTTGTATAAATGTAACGTACCTAGTGTGCGTAAAATAGTGTTAATATGCGGGGATCGCTGGTCGGTGTGGACTCGGTGGGCCGAAGGGCCTGTTTGACTTTATCTTGCACTATACATTATTCCCTTTATCCTGTATCTATACACTCTGGTCGGCTTGATTGTAATGATCTACAGGCTTTCTGCCTACTGGATAGCATGCAACAAAAAAGCTTTTCATTGTACCTTGATAAACATGACATTAATAATAGATTATACCATCACAGCAGTCAAAACACTCACAAGTAGCTCCCACAAACAGCAGTGTGACACTGATCAGATAATCTGTGCCTCCACTATTGTTGGTTGAGGAGGAGACATTGAATGAATGAATGAATGATACTTTATTGTCACATATACCTAGCACCGACAAAGTTGAAGAATAGTACCCGGCAGTCCAATCTACTGCCTGCCCCTGCACATGACTCCCCCCCCCCCCCCCCCCTCTTCCCTCAGCACTGGGGTGAACCACACTGCATGACTGAATGTAGCTGTGAAGGCTCCCGGATGCGAAGAGCCCAACACACAGGCTCACTGATGATAACTAGATGCTCGAATCAAACTTCAATTCAATCAGCTATTCAAAGAAAGGCTGTAGGTGGCCGGACGAGGAGAGGGACGACGGTTTGCTGGACAATGGAGGCGACGACTGCAACGGGCCTTTGTGGCCGCTGTAGCTGGGATGTTGGAAATGTTGCCAAAACCTGGCGAGTGTTGTACATGGACTCAGTGGGCTGTTTCTATGCATTTGGTACTTAATCAGGGATTGTAGTCATGTATGGCAGTAGTCTCACTGATCTGTATGCAAATAAAGAATCTCACTGTACCTTGGTACTCATGATAATAAAGAACCATTGATGCTACATCTCAGAGAACTAACTGCCAAGCAGATCAGTGGCGGAGAAAACCTCCACAGATTGCCTCCCCGTTTCCATGCATAATTGAGCATCTTTTCATGTCTGATGTCTATCTATGTAGGTCACACAACCCCTCTCCAGCTCTGCCCAGCCCCCTATTACTCAACATGACCTGTGGGAATCAACATAGCCATGGCCTGAATTATGAACTTTACTGGAGCACTCCTCTGCATTTAGTACAACAGCATTTATTACATTGGCTCTGATCTCCCTACCATCGAGGGGATCTATCGCAGTCGCTGCCTCAAAAAGGCTGGCAGCATCTTTAAGGACCCACACCATCCTGGCCACACACTCAACCCCCCGCTACCTTCAGTTAGAAGGTACAGGAGCCTGAAGACTACAATGTCCAGGTTCAGAAATAGCTACTTCCCCACAGCTATACAGACAATAGACAAATGAAACAAATCTCTGAACACTAATAGACCATTATCTGTTTATTTGCACTTTATCTGCTTATTTATTGATGTGTGTATATATTTATATAATTGTGTATGGACACACTGATATGATATGTTGTGTATTCGTGCCTACTATATTCCGTTGTGCTGATGCAAGGCAAGGATTTCATTGTCCTATCTGGGACAGATGACAATAAACTCTCTTGACTCTTGACTTGACTTGAAATATGTGGTAGGTGGTTTCGATTCAAGGGATACAACTTTAAACATGTGCTCCAGAGAACAGGAGTATTTTCAAGGAAATTATGATCTTTCAGTTAGGAAAGAGAAATGCCTAGCTCAGTCTGTTTTGCTTAATTCATTTTTAATCAAGTATCGATCTCCATCTTTGCACATTTTAACCAGGGCCTGCAGGCTCACTTCAGAACCAGGCTGCTTTCCTTGTTCAGAGCTGCTCAATGCACCCAAGTCCTGGAACCCTCTTCAGGGTCATAGGAACATAGGGTCATAGGGTCATAGGGCACGGAAACAGGCCCTTTGGCCCAACATATCCTATCTACACTCGTCCCACCTGCTGGCGTTTAGTCCATACCCTTCCAAACCTGTCCTATCCATGTCCTTGTCTAAATGTTTCTTAAACGTTGCAATAGTACCTACCTCAACTACTTCCTCCGGCAGCTCATTCCATACAACCACCACACTTGGCGTGAAAAAGTTACCCCTCAAGTTCCCATTAAATCTTTCTTTGCCCCCTCACCTTAAAAACATATTTTAGACAATAGACAATAGACAATAGGTGCAGGAGTAGGCCATTTGGCCCTTCGAGCCAGCACCGCCATTCAATGTGATCATGGCTGATCATCCCCGATCAGTACCTCGTTCCTGCCTTCTCCCCATATCCCCTGACGCCGCTATCTTTAAGAGCCCTATCTAGCTCTCTCTTGAAAGTATCCAGAGAATCGGCCTCCACTGCCCTCTGAGGCAGAGAATTCCACAGACTTACAACTCTCTATGAGAAAAAGTGTTTGCTCGTCTCCGTTCTAAATGGCTTACCCCTTATTCTTAAACTGTGGCCCATTGTTCTGGACTCCCCCAACATCGGGAACACGGTTCCTGCCTCGAGCGTGTCCAAACCTTAATAATCTTATATGTTTCAATAAGATCCTCTCTCATCCTTCTAAACTCCAGAGTGTACAAGCCCAGCCGCTCCATTCTCTCAGCATATGACAGTCCCGCCATCCCGGGAATTAACCTTGTAAACCTACGCTGCACTCCCTCAATAGCAAGAATGTCCTTCCTCAAATTAGGGGACAAAAACTGCACACAATACTCCAGGTGTGGTCTCACTAGTGCCCTATACAACAAGCAGAAGGACCTCTATGCTCCTATACTCAACTCCTCTTGTTATAAAGGCCAACATGCCATTCGCTTTCTTCACTGCCTGCTGTACCTGCATGCTTACTTTCATTGACTGATGAACAAGCACCCCCAGATCCCGTTGTACTTCCCCTTTTCCCAACTTGACACCATTAGATAGTAATCTGCCTTCCTGTTTTTGCGACCAAAGTGGACAACCTCACATTTATCCACATTGATCCACATCTGCCATGCATCTGCCCACTCACCCAACCTGTCCAATTCACCCTGCATTCTCATAGCATCCTCCTCACAGTTCACACTGCCACCCAGCTTTGTGTCATCTGCCCTCTCACCTTGAAAAAAGCCCTGCAGATTAAATTAATTTTGTAGATTTTGTAGAATGCATTTCATAGTCTATCACAACGGCAGCAGACAGTCAGGGTGGGCAGTAGGACATCAAAAACCATAGCCGTGAGCACTGGCTCGCCCCAAGGCTGTGTCCTAAGCCCCCTGCTGTTTAGTCTGCTTACACACGACTGTACTGCTAGACTCAATAACAACTTCATCAACAAGTTCGCTGATGACACAACAGTGGTGGGTCTCATCAGTGACAATGATGAGTCGGCGTACAGGATGGAGGTGGAGCTGCTCACAGGATGGTGCAAATCCCACAACCTCATTCTCAACGTGGGAAAAACTAAGGAGATGGTGGTTGACTTCAGGAGGGCGGGAAAGCAACACCATACACCTCTGCACATTGATGGAGCTGATGTGGAAAGGGTCAGCAGCGTGAAGTTCCTAGGACTCCACCTGTCAGATGGCCTGATGTCCACAACCAACACCACAGCACTGGTCAAGAGAACCCAGCAGCGACTACACCCTCTCCGAAGACTACGTAAAGCAGGTCTCCCCACTACACATCTACGAACTTTTTATACGGGGACAATCGAGAGCACATTAACCAACGGCATCACTTCCTGGTTCGGGAGCTGCAAGGCGTACGAACGGCACCAACTTGACAGGATTGTGAAGACCGCCAGCAGGATTATTGGTGCTCCACTCCCTTTCTTGCTGGACATATACAGGAAGAGATGTATCAACAGAGCCATCTCCATCATCAAAGACCCCTACCACCCATCGCATCACATATTCTCCATCCTGCCATCTGGGAAGAGGTACAGGAGCATTAGCTGCAAAACCAGCAGGATGCTCCTCAGCTTCTTCCCGCAGGCTATAAGACTGATAAACGGACTTTGCCCCCTGCCGAAGTATCGCGCACCAACCATCAACCTGGACACACTGCAGCAGCTGTCGATCGGAACGCCTGTTGATGTTTAGTAGAGAGTAGAGTGTTTAATTTAATTTGTTCATGATATATGTTTTGTATTTCTAGTTATTTGTTGTTATTTGTACTGCACACTGAATGGACACTGGTTGAGCAACGTTTTTTTTGTTTCCTCTGGGTATGTGAGTACTCAGGAAATGACAATAAAGATATACTGATACTGATAGTCATGGAGTGGAAGCAGGCCGTTTGACCTAACAAGCTCACTCTGATCATCCACCACCCATTCCCCCTCATCCTACATTAATCCCCTTTAAATCTCTCTTCATTCCATCAATACCCTGCCAGGATATGTCCGCTCACCCACACACTGGGGGCAACTTACAACAACTGCGTAACCTTTTTTTGGAATGTGGGAGGAAACCGGAGCACCCTGTGGAAACGCACAAGGTCACAGGGAGAAAGGGCAAATGCCAAACACAGACAGCACCCGAGGTCAGGATTGACCTAGGGCTCTAGAGCCGTGAGGAAGTGTAACAGGAGTGGCGTGCCCATGGTGGCATACTGGTAGAGTTGCTGCCTTACAGCGCTAGAGACCCGGGTTTGATCCTGACTATGGATGCTGTTTATTTGGAATTTGTACGTTCTCCCCGTGTCCTGTATGGGTTTTCTCCGGGTGCTCCAGTTTCCTCCCAAACCCCAAAGACGTACAGGTTTGTAGGTTTATTGGCATTGGTAAAATTGTAAATAGTCCCTAGTGTGTCTAGGTTAATGTTAGTGTGCAGGAATTGTTGGACGGTGCAGACTCTATCTCAAAAATCGAAACTAAACTAAACTGGCTCTGCCGGCAGCACTGAGCTGCCCCAAATCATCTGAATCTGTTTGAGATTTTATTGCACTGCACTGTTCTTTTAGTTGGTGCCAAGTGATCGGACCACCAAGCAAGTGAGCATAATGTAATCGATACAACCTCCGCCTCAAATCAAAGTAGTCAAATCTCCTTCCAATTTACTGTTTCCCTGTGCAAAAGACTATAAATACCACAGACATTTCTGAACCAAGCTTCCACATCTATTCCTTCTCTTTGCAATGTGCTTATAACCTTCCCTGGCTTTGCCAAGTCCGTTTTAGTTTAGTTTAGGGATACAACATTGGAACAGGCCCTTAGGCCCATCGTGTCCACACTGACCATCAATCACCCATTGACACTAGTCCCATGTTATCCCACTTTTTCATCCTCTCCCTACAAACAGATCCTCACACACCCAGTTGACACTCCCAAGACAGTCTCAGATGTCCTCCACTCCCTACACACTTGGGGAAATATATGTGGACATATTAATCTACAAACCTGCACGTCTTTGCGATGTGGGAACAAATCGGACTTATTTGAAGCGCAATGTTCAGTTTTGGTCACCCTGCTGTAGGAAGAATGTCATTAAGCTGGAAAGAGTAGGAAATGAGAAGATGTACGAGGATGTATGACTCTCTGACTCTGGGACCTGGTGGAACCCGCACAGTCACAGAGAGAACACAGGGGGCAGCACAGAGCCACAGCAGTAGAGTTCCAGGTTGGATCCTGACTATGGGGACTGTCTGTACAGAGTTAGTACATTCTCCCTGTGGCCACATGGGTTTTATCTGGGTGCTCTGGTTTCCTCCCAAATCCCAAAGACGTGCAGGCTTGTAGGTTAATTTTGCTTCAGTAAAATTGTAAAACTTGTCCCCTAGGTTGTGGGATAGTGCTAGTGTAGGGGTGATCACTAGTTAGCGTGGACTCAATGTGCCAAAGGGCCTGTTTCCGTGCTGCATCTCTAAAGTCTAAAGTAAAGTTTAAAGTCTAACATGCAAACTCCACACAGAGAGCACCCACAGTCAGGACCGAATTCAGGTCTCTGGTACTGTGTGTCAGCGGCTCCACCAACTGTTGACTTATGAAGTTAAGCATTCTAAAAGTTCTGTGTGAAAAGGAACTGCAGATAATGGTATATACGAAAGATGGACACAAATGCTGGAGTAATTCAGTGGGTCAGGCAGCATCTCTGGAGAAAAAGGATGGGTGGTGTTTCGGGTCGGGACAGAAGGAGGGACAGAAGAATGGTCAAGTGTTGAGTTACTCCAGCACTTTGTATCTATTTTACTCTATAAATTCTAATTTCCTGGAAGCTAATGAAAAATATAGCGGCCATTTCTCCCAGTGACTGCTATCAATTTTGCCGAGGCCTTGACATTGTGCCAGCCGCATTGACTGAATGTGTTCTGGTGGGATGATTGTTAAATAATGATTGCACTTTTATTGCCTTCAATTATCATGTTCTACTGCGAAGGTCCATCACTCTAAACCGGGAGACAAGAATAGCACAGTTCAATCACACAAGCAGCGGCAATGACACCCTTCAATTTGACCTCAGACTTCACACAAAAGGCATTTTAAACTCAGAGCAGTTTCCAGGAACTGCAGATGCTGGTTTATACCAAAGATAGACACAAAGTGCTGGAGGATAGCGACGGGTCAGGCAGCATCTCTGCAATTATCCACGATGCATGAGCCAGTACTCACCTCACAAACCCAACCAAGTTTAATCGTTTATCATTATTATTATTGTCCCGTGTACCGAGATGCAGCGAAACGCTTTTTTGTTGCGTGCTATGCAGTCAGTGAAAAGATGTGATTACCATTTGGCCATTGGTGCTGGTTCTGAATTGTTCTGAACCTTTCCATTCCTCTAGTTTCCCTCTCTCCTGACTCCCAGTCTGAAGAAGGGTCCCGACCCGAAACGTCACCTATTTCTTTTCTCCAGAGATGCTGCCTGACCCACTGAGTTACTCCAGCACTTTGTGTCTATCTTCGATTACAATCAAGCTGCCCACAGTGTACAGATATGGGACAAAGGGAATTTTGTTTAGTGCAAAATAAAGTTCAATAAAGTCCGATTAAAGATAGTCCGAGGGTCTCCAATGAGGTAGATAGGAGGTCAGGAACACTGTTTATTTGGTGCTAGAAGTCTCAATGAATCTTTGCATTTTATGACCGTAGAACGACTCAATGTATTTTACACACAATTAAATAACTATTGAAATATGGGGATTAGTTAAGGTACTGCCAGCTGCTACACCTTTCCCTCCAGGTAGCTCATTTTTCTAATAGCATGGGACATAGAACATTAATTGGTCCAGACTCAAAACATCACCTGCCCATTGTGTAGAAAGGAACTGCAGATGCTGGTTTATACCAAATATAGACACAGAACGCTGGAGTGACTCAGCGGGTCTGGCGGCATCGCTGGAGAAAAAGGATGGTTGATGTTTTGCGTCAGGACCCTTCTTCAGACTGAAAGTAGAGGGGAGGGAACTGGAGGTGAGTAAAGGCTAGAACAAATCAGGGCCGGGAACAGATGACCAAGGAAGGGTGGAGCCCACAATGGCCCATTGTGGTAGGAAAGAACTGCAGATGCTGGTTTAAATCGAAGGTAGACACAAAATGCTGAGTAACTCAGCAGGACACACAGTATCTCTGGAGAGAAGAAATGGGTGATGTTTTGCATCTGAAGAAGGGTCTCGACCCGAAACGTCACTGATTTCTTCTCTCCAGAGATGCTGCCTGTCCCGCTGAGTTACTCCAGCATTTTGTGTATGGCTGATTGTTGGCTGGGGAAGAGGTGATAACGAAGGGATACAAGGAAGCTAACAGTGGAATTAGTAAGGCAACTAGGGCATTTCTTGCTCAGATGCTGCCTGGCCCACTGAATTACTCCAGCACTTTGTATTTTACTCAAGATTCCAGCATCTGCAGTTCCTTGTTTCCCTGTTACATTGATATTGACATTATCTCCTAAAATTTTTATAAAGATCATCAAGTATGAGTTCCTTTTGAAATCCATGCCGACTTGTCATTAATATACTCGCATTCCTCTCCTTTAGTTGAATCCCATTACTTCTCTCTGCACCAACATTGAGTTGACAGCTTTATAATTCTCAGGCCATGTTCTATCTGCCTCGTTAAATGGAGGTATTCTGTTAGCTACCTGCCAGTTTTCTGGCATTATATCTTTCTTCAATAAATTATTAAACCTGTGCAGCAACTTCTCTGCTATCTTCCCTGTACTTTTAACATTCAGATCATAGTTTCATCTGCTTTGAAGGTGATTCGTTTACTTAATGTTCCTTTTTCCTACTTTAAACACTTTTACCTCATCACTCACCCCTCATTCCAACACCATTACCCATCTGTTCCAATTCCCCGAGATACACCAAAGCGAAACAATAATTTAATACTTCTTCCATCTCCCTGTCATTACCAGTGCCATTATCTGTCTATCTCTTAATAGATTCCCGTATTAATAGATTTTCTTTACACCAATGTGTCTTGAAGTTATTTTACTATTTCATTTTATACAGCATAATTTCATTGTTGCTCTCGGCCTTCGGGATTGTTATTTTTTTGCTTGCTCTCCTGATCCCCATGTAATCTCCTTTATCATGCAACTCCTTGGCAGTCTGTTCACATTATACATGTCTCTTGACTTGTTGATGGGAGGGAATTTTGTGTTATACCCGTATCCTGAATTTGGGGTTACTTGGGGCCCAGCTCAGATAGGAACAGGCACAAAATGAAACATCTCGTAGATCGGTGGTGAGTCTCTCGAACAAGTCGGTTTATTGAAAGCCTTACAAGTGCGCACTGTTGGGCATTCTGAGAGAATCCAAAGTGTTTCAAAGATTCACAGCACCCACAGTATTTTTATATTCTCACCACGCAATGGTTATAGAAACATAGAAACATACAAATTAGGTGCAGGAGTAGGCCATTCGGCCCTTCGAGCCTGCACCGCCATTCAATATGATCATGGCTGATCATCTAACTCAGTATCCCGTACCTGCCTTCTCTCCATACCCTCTGATCCCCTTAGCCACAAGGGCCACATCTAACTCCCTCTTAAATATAGCCAATGAACTGGCCTCAACTACCGTCTGTGACAGAGAATTCCAGAGATTCACCACTCTCTGTGTGAAAAATGTTTTTCTCATCTCGGTCCTAAAAGATTTCCCCCTTATCCTTAAACTGTGACCCCTTGTTCTGGACTTCCCAAACATCGGGAACAATCTTTCTGCATCGAGCCTGTCCAACCCTTTAAGAATTTTGTAAGTTTCTATAAGATCCCCTCTCAATCTTCTAAATTCTAGCGAGTACAAGCCGAGTCTATCCAGTCTTTCTTCATATGAAAGTCCTGACATCCCAGGAATCAGTCTGGTGAACCATCTCTGTACTCCCTCTATGGCAAGAATGTCTTTCCTCTATGGCAAGAACATCCTATGTTGGCCATTTTTCTTCCAGGGAGATGCTAAATGCATTTCGTTGTCTCTGTACTGTACACTGACAATGACAATTAAAGTTGAATCTGAATCTGAATCTGAATTTTTCCCATCGTGCTTCCCCAGTTTATAAACTCGGGTTAAACACATTGCAAACTACTCATCTTCCTTATAATTTTCAAAATTTCTGACAACAATTGCCATTATTTCCTTACATCTTTATTCAAGAGCCAAGAGTCAAGAAAGTCAACAGACAAGAGGATTTAGATAGAACATAGATTGTAGAACATGGAACAATACAGCACAGGAACAGGCCCATCGGCCCACAATGTCCTTGCTGAACATGATGCCAAGATCAATAATCTCATTTTCCTCATGTGATCCGTAATCCCTCATTGCCTGCATATCCATGAATCTATCTAAAACTTCTTAAACGACACTATCATATCTTCCTCCACCACCATCCCTGCCGGCACGTTCCAGACATTCGCCATCCTTTGTGTGAAAAACATGCCCCACACATCTCCTTTAAAATTTTCCCCTCTCACTCTAAAGCTATGCTCCCTATGACATTTCCACACTGGGTAAAAAGATTCTGACTGTTTATCCTACCTACACCACTCACAATTTTATATATTTCGATCAGGTCCCTCCTGAACCTTTCGTTGTTCCAGAGAAAACAATCTAAATCTGTCCATCCTTTCCGTATAGTTATTACCATCTAATCCAGGTATCATAATGATAAACCTGTTCTGCACCTTCTCCAAAGCCTCCACATCCTTTCCGTTATGGGACAAGTCAAGTCAAGTCAAGAGAGTTTATTGTCATGTGTCCCAGATAGGACAATGAAATTCCTGCTTGCTGCAGCACAACAGAATATTGTAAGCATAAATCCAGAACAGTTCAGTGTGTCTATATAGACCATATATATACACATAAATAGTAAGATTAAACGAGAATTTACCAGTTTGAAGTTTGATCTGTATTTTATGAGGAGTTACGATGAAGGATTACGTGAAGAACCCCGCCAGGACGCACGCGTGTCATTCTTCAAAGCAGCGGTGTGAAATCACAGACAACTGTAATGACTAAACATAGTAAGATTAGAGAAGAGATACCAGTTAAGTATATGATCAAGGGTGGGAGCGGAGGGCACGTAATCCCTCATCGTAAAATACAGATCAAACTTCAAACTGGTAAGTTCTCGTTTAATCTTACTATTTTACTTCGGAGTCACGTGAGTGACTATGTGAAGATTTTAAAGCTCTGTGATTTCATGCCGTGGAAACGAGTCCATGCATCACGTCTGCCTTGACTGTAGGAGGAATAGTGTTAACATAATTTGGACATGAATTCGATATTGAAATCATAAAATTTATTAACACAAATTATGACCCTTTTATGGGTTTGAATTAATTTACAGAACTTAAAATTTTTTCTGCAAATGTTCCAGGTTTCATTACTGGTTTATTGTAAAATAATTGGAATGTTCGTTCCCCTGACCATCCTACTGCTTCGAGGACTTGGTCCATGGGCACATCCAATTGTATTGCTGCCGATGTAACTGCAGCCCTGGTGGAATGAGATTTTAAAATGTTAGTATCCACCCCAGCCTGTGTAAACACCTGTTTCAGCCATCTCGAGATGGTCTGGACCGTCACTCTTTTGTGAGGTTGCTTGTGGCTGATCAGAAGTCCCTTCTCATTGCCTCTTAGGATTTTAGTTTTCTCTATGTATAATGACAGGTGTCTAACTATACAGAGACGGTCATCTGTAGGGTATGACCTGAATAGTATATTGAGGCCTGCTGATCCCTGTCTGTTCTGCTTTACTAGCTCGTAGATGTGGAACGTAATATTGTCAGGTGAGGAAGTCATGTTGTCCAGTCTATGTTTATGCAGTGACTGTACCCTCTGTGCCGTGACTAATGCCATTAACATGACTGTTATTAAAGTCAGTCTGTGTAGAGACAGAGCTGATGCTGGAGACCAGTTCCTGAGCGTCTTCAGGACAATGCTTACATCCCAAATTTGGGAGTACCTGGTTTTTGGGGGATTAGTATTAAAAATTCCCCTCATGAGCTTTGTTACCAGAGGGTGAGTCCCTACAGAGTAACGCTCTGTCCCTTGCCATAGGTAAGTCGACAGGGCACTTCTGGCGCTGTTGATGGCACTGTAACTGAGCCCCTCATCATAGTGGAGGCCTGCCAGATATTCCAGAACAGACGGGATGTTCATGTTTCTGTTGGTGATGTTGTTTTTATGGCAGTACATTTCCCACTTCCTGATGTAGACCAGATACTGTTTTTTATTTTTTAGTCGATTGTCTTTGGGCCGCCGAGATCATGTTCGCTGTTCGGTCCGTTAGTCCCAGTTGTAGAAGTGGTGTTTTTAAACTTTACAAATTAATAGCTTCAAATATTTATGGCATGGGTGGCTATCCCCTGTTACGGGATGTAGCAATAAGTCTGGTCTATGTGGGATGGTGATACATGGTTCTAACACCATGTTTTGTACCACTGAGAACCATGGTTGTGTCGGCCAATCGGGTACTACCAAAATACCAGACGCAGAGTCTTGTTGTATTTTCCTTAATACCCGACTGATGAGGCAGAAAGGAGGGAATGCATAAATAAACAATTTCCCCCAATGCAGCGAAAATGCATCTGTCGCTGCTGCCCCAGGGTCTGGTTCCCATGAAACATAGTTTGGTATCTGGTTGTTTAGTCTGGATGACATGATGGTGACACTACCTAAGGGAAGTTAATAGATCATTTAATAGATCGATATCTGGTGTTCCATATTTTGCTGTAATATCAGCAAATACTATTTTGTTCAACATCCATTCGGTGTTTTCATTAAATTTGCGTGACCTGGTGTCTGCCACTAAATTTAGTCTCCCTGGTAGGTAAGTGGCTGATATCCAAATATCTCTTTGGATGCACCATTGCCAAATTGAGTTAGCCAGATTGTCACATGATATCGATTTGTTTCCACCCATGTGGTTAATGTATGCTACCACAGTGGTATTGTCTATTTGTAGTCGGACATGCTGGTGATATGACCCAGTACAATATGACTTTAGGCCATGGAATGCACCCAACATTTCCAAGTAGTTTATGCCCAGTGTGAGTAAGAAAGATGCCTCCTGTGCAGTCCATCTCCCTCCACAGCTGGTGATGGTATTGGTGGCTCCCCACCCAAGTGCACTGGCATCAGATTGTAGTACCATGGAAGGGTTACTGACCATGATTGGGTTTGAACAAAGCCAAATGTTGTCTATCCACCATATTAGTTCCATTTTGGCTTGGATTGGTAGTCTCATAGGTCTGTCAAAGTGACCTGCATTAATTTTGAGCACTTGTATTTTTGCTCTCTGTAAGTTTTGTAGAGGTTGTAAGGTAATGTAGAGGTCCAAATTGTGTGGCTGGGAAAGCAGCCACTATTTTACCAATTACTTTTGCTACCAATCTGATGGATGGTTTTCTGATGTCAATGAGGTTATTGCAAGCCTCTATTAAATCTCTAGCCTTTCCCTTAGGTAGTGTCACCATCATGTGAACTGAGTCAATGGTGAACCCCAAATAATCCATAGTGGTGGACGGCGTCAGTTTAGATTTAACTGGATGGATGATAAATCCCAGTTTTTCAAATAGCTGTTTTGTGGCTGTTACAGTCTGTATGGCCAATTCCAAAGTTTTGCCCACAATGAGTATGTCATCTAAATATGCCATAACCATGTGTTTACGTTTCCGTAGAAATGCTAGGGCTGGTTTTAAAATTTTTGTGAACAGCCTGGGGGCTGATGATAGCCCATTTGGCAGTGCTTTATACTGCCAAAGTTGTCCCATCCAGTTGAATTTTAAGTAACATCTGTGGTCACCTCGTATAGGCACTGTATAGTAAGCATCTTTTAAATCGATGCTGGCCATGAAGTAACCTTTGGAAATTAATTGTTTAGCAGTAACAAAGGTTTCCATTTTAAAGTGAATATATTGTACAAATGTATTCAATTTTGTTAGATCGATGATGATGCGACAACCACCATCTTTTTTGATTTTGGTAAAAATATTGGACACGAATTCTAATGGTTCGTGTTGTGTTATCTCAATTACACCTTTTATGTAGAGCCGCTCCAGTTCAGCTTGTGCCTCTGATTTTTCTTTATCAGAGAGCACGAACACTCGGTTCGGTATATGTTGAACTGGAGGGCTGTACCTGTGTATAAACTCTATTGTATATCCTTGGATACTGCTTAAGATGTAAGTATCGGTTGTTAATATGCTCCATGCATTCAAAAACTGGTGTAGTCTCCCCCCAACCTCCATGCTCTCCATATTTTTAAGGGAACCAGACCCACCTACCTCCATGTTACCAGTGGCAGGTTTACTTCTTTTTGTAGTTCTTCCGCTGTTGTTGTTGCGCTGGTGCCTGGTTTTTCGGTTTGGTCGGTGTTGGGGTTCCCCGCATCTTCCAAGAAGGCCGGCCTGGGCCATGGCCTAAAAAAGACTCATGTTTGAAATGCCGTGCCTTCGAGCTTTCACCAGTTCTGCTGGTGGGTGCGTAGGGATGCTGTCTTTGGCTGTAGTGGGTTTTTGTTGGTGTTCCTTTTTATTAACCCCAAGGTTTTTGCTTCCTCATCGAGCTCTTTTACCTGCTTCGATAGGTTGCCTCCGAACAAGACTATAGGTGGTTTCGTGGTCCCAGGTTTGCACAGTCCCGCAAATTTTGGGTTCAGTGTGGGTTGAATGGCACTTTTCCTGATGTTATTTATTTCATGCTGGGCGTTGATCCTGAGACATTTCCCTGTCGTCCACTGTACGGGCAAATGCTGTTATCCCTGCGGTCAGTACTTTCAGTACTTTTTGCAATTTTACATCCATACTCCTGACTCCTGTTCCAATGTGTTTCCATATACAGTTGTTAACTATTGGAACGTTCAGAGATATGCAATTGCCCGGTGCCAGGTGTCTTCCTGTGGTGTCCAGTACAGCCTGCTCTTGTAACTGGTTTAGAGACATGTAGTCTATACTGGCAGCAAGCTTTGGCTCCAGATTTTGTCCAGTCTGTTCCGGCTGTATAAAATTGGCCACCATGTCCAGTAAGTTCTCTTTTTCTTGCACCCCATGCACACTTATCTTTTCTTCTGCGGACCCCTCTTCCAGGTCAGCCCAGCACTGACCCGCAGTGCTCCCCTCCGATGAGGTAGAAACACTGTGCAGCCCTTGAAAAGGTACTGCTGTGGGTTTACCATAGAGCCCACAGTGACCCGACTCCATCTCCCGGAGTCTGTCACGTTGGAGCAAGTGCTCCATACACCGCTCCATTCGGGTCCAGCGCTCTCGGTCGCTGGCCGCCCGCGGTGGTTCAAAGTCAGACTCCTCTGAGTCCACGACCTTGTTGGTTTTGTGTCTAGCCTTGCCGCCCTGCCGCGTGGATTTGGCCGGTGCGGAGGCGACATCGGGCACAGCTGATCCCACTACGGGTGATCCAAGTGCCGTTACCTGCTGTTGCTGGCTTCCCGCTACTCCGCGGAGTTGCTGGTTGCTGGTCCTCGCTCACCAGCTTTGTCGCAGCCCTTGTCTTCTTTGTTTTCTCCATTGTCCTACCTGTAGTTGGAAAATGGGAACAAAAAGACCGCAGAGTAAACGCTTACCTGCAATTAGCGGCTTTTTAAACTGCCGCCGCGGGGGAACGTCCTTCCACCGCGTCTGACGTTTCGCAATGCGTGTAGCGATATGACACGCATGCGTCCTGGCGGGGTTCTTCACGTAGTCACTCACGTGACTCCGAAGTAAAATAAACAGATAAAGTGCAATTGGCTGTTATAGTTCAGAGTTTGTTTGATGGTGAAATTAATAGTCTAATGGCTGTGGGGAAGAAGCTGTTCCTGAACCTGGATGTACCAGATTTCAGGCTCCTGTACCTTCTACCTGATGGCAGTGGAGAGATGAGTGTGGGTCCTTGATGATGTTGGCAGCCTTTTTGAGGCAGCAACTGCGATAGATCCCTTCGATGGTGGGGAGGTCAGAGCCGATGATGGGTTGGGCAGTGGTCACAACTTTCTGCATTCTTTTCCGCTCCTGACATGCTTTTCCACTCCTGACAACCAGAACTGCATGCAATACTCCAAATGCAGCCTAACCAAAGTCTTATTTACTTTAGGCAAATTCAATTTTCATGTGCCCCTGTAACGGAAAAATGAAAATTCTTGCTTGCTGCAGCGTAACGTTAATTTGCAGGGAATAGAGGGATATGGATCATTTGCAGACAAATGAGATCAGTTCAGTTAAGCGTCACGTTCGGCACAAACATTGTGGGCTGAAGGGCCTGTTCCTGTGCTGTACTGTTCTGTGTTCTATAGGGAGAGGTTCGGCAGGCTAGTATTTTAGTCCTTGGTGAGTGGGAGGCTGAGGACTGATCTTATAGAGATGTACAAGATCGTGAGTGGAAAAGATAGTGTGAATGCACAGCCTTTTACCCAGAGTATAGAGTTAAAACCAGATGACATAGGTTTAAAATGAGAGGGGAATATTTAATAGGAACCTGAGGGGCAAATTTTTCATAGAGAGGTTATGGGTATATGGAGCGAGCTGCCAGAGGAGATAAAAACGTAATAAAAACAAACTGCAGATGTTGGTTTATACCAAAGATATACACAAAATGCTGGAGGGACTCAACAGGTCAGGCATCATCTCTGGAGAAAATGGATGGGTGACATTTTGGGTTCGGCCAGAAGAAAGGTCCCAACCTGAAATGTCACCTATCCATGGTTTCCAGAGATGCCGCCTGACCCGCTGAATTACTCCAACATTTTAGTATCTAACTTTGCCAGAGGGGGTAGTTGAGGTAGGTACTAAAACAACATTTAAAAGACATTTGGACAAGTACATGGGTAGGAACAATTTGGAAGGATATGGGCTAAACTTGGGCAGGCGGGACTAGAATGGATAGGGGCATCTTGATCAACATGAGCAAGTTGGGCCAAAGGGCCTGTTTCTATGCTGTATGACTCTATGGCAGTGTTAATTATTAACTGTGTTCATAAGTTCACAAGTTTTAGGAGCAGAATTATGTCATTCATCCCGTCAAATCTACTCTGCCATTCAATCATGGCTGATCTATGTTTGACCCTCAACTCCATTCTCCTGCCTTCTCCCTATAACCACTGTTGTATGGCCGGACTATCTAATGTATAGATGTCATTATATTGTATATTGGACCGGTGACAGAGATAGCTGCAGTCTCTCATATAACAAGTTCATTACTGCTCCCTCTGGCTCATCGATGGAATGAGTTGTGCCTTTGATGTTTGAGGATTGCTGTCATTGAGAGATCAATCAAAGTACAGCAGGTTGTCTGAAGATATCCCGTGGAAATAAAAATCTGCTTGCTCGCTGCTCTGACCTTGCGTTCGGCTTTGACCGAAACACCACCAGAGATCCATCTATCAATTAGTTCTGAACCCAAGACTAAGTGATAACATTATTTACAGGGAAGAATCAGCATCAAACAATGCAGCGAGTCGAGGTTATCAGAGAAAAGCTTGCATTGAATGGGAGAGGCATCAAGGTGACCTAACTTGGAAGAGAATGAAGAGAATTTGGCCAATAACAGAAGTAATAGTTGTGAGGTGCTTAAATAAATGTCCCATTGCAATTCATCGAGATTCAATCAAAAGAGGTATAAATAGGGTAGGCATAAAATTTTCTTCCCAGGGTGGAAATGTCAAAGACTAGGGAAGGGCAGTGGTGTAGCGGTAGAGTTGCTGCCTTACAGCACCATAGACCCAGGTTAGATGCTGACTATGGGTGCTGTCTGTACGGAGTTTGTGCGTTCTCCCTGTGACCGCATGGGGTTTCTCCGGGTGCCCCAGTTTCCTCCCACACCCCAAGTCATGCAGGTTTATAGGTTAATTGGCTTCAGTAACAATTGTAAGTTTGTCCCTGGTGTGTACAATAGTGCTAGTGACTGCTGGTCGGCGCAGACTCGATGGATCGAAGGGCCTGTTTCCACACTGTATCTCTAAAGTCCAAAGTAAAGTCTAAAGTCTAAAGACTAAAGGGCCTGTCCAACCAGCATGCAACTGCATGTGGCGAGCGCGACCAAACGTGGTGGCTTGAGGCGTACGGCCTCGCGGGGCCGGTCCCACTTCCAACCGCGGAGCCGTATGGAGCAGGTCCCGACATCATACTCACCAATCAGCTGGGCAGGAGGCGGGCCGACTGAATTTGGGTGTCGGGCGGTTACGTCATCATGCAACGGCATGCCGGGCGGTGACATCATCGCGCAACACCACACGCTAGGCGTACGCCATCAAGATGCTGCGTGGGCCCATCGAGGCGTTGCGTACGGCCTCAATGCGGCTGCGGGCCGACAGGCCGTTGCCGCACGGGATATTTGGACAGTGTCAGTTTTTCGGAGCCCCGCGCGATGTCGGGACCAGCTCCGCACAACTCCATACGGTTCCAGCGATCGAAGTGGGACTGGCCCCGCGAGGCCGTACGGCTCAAGCGACCACGTTAGGCCGCGTTCGCCACATGCAGTCGCATGCTGGTGGGACAGGCCCTTAAGAGGCATAACTGTAAGTTTGGAGGGTCAAATTATAAAGGAGATATACGGCGCAGGTATTTTACAGAGGGTGGTGGGTGCCTGGAATGCACTCCCAAGTATGGTGGTGGAGGCAGATACAATAGTGTGTTTAAGAGGCTTCTAGATAGGCACATAGATATGGAGGGATATGGATCACATGCAGGTAGAGGAGATTAATTTAAATTTTCATCATATTTGGCACAGACATCGTGGACAAAAAGGTCTGTTCCTGTGATTTGATTTGATTTGATTCAACTTTATTGTCATTGTGCAGAGTACAAGTACTGAGACGATACAGCCATACGAATAAAAAAAATTAAGAACATAGAACACGATAGTCTATAACATAAACATCTCACACAGTGGTTTCAAATTTTCCCACTGTGAGGGAAGGCACTAAAGTTCAGTCAACCTCCTCTTTGATGTTCTTTGACGTTCACCCGTGGTCGGGGCCTCCCGAGCCCAACACAGTCGCCGCTACGGGTGGCCCGATGTTCAGGCCCTCTCACCGGGATGATGGAACTCCGATGTCGGAACGGAAGAACATCCTCAGTGGCTTGGACTCCGAATCAGCCACTTCCTACCGGAGTCCGCGGCTCCCGAAGTCCACAGGCCGAGCTGGGCGGAGATTCGACGCTGGCGGCCTTTGGCAAAGGGTCCCAGGACCCCGCGATGTTGGTCAGCGCCGCCCGCTCTGGGAGCTCTGCAAACCACAACTCCGTGATGTTGATGCAGCAGGCCCAACACTCCGGAGCTTCAAACGGCGATCCCAGTTAAGGCATCGCCCGCTCCGCGATGTATCCAGCGCTGCGCCGCCGCTGCTGAAGCTCTGGTCCAGTCCCCGGCAGGAAAGGCCGCGCCAATCCAGTTGATAGGCCGCAAGGAGGGGGGACGAGGACGCGACTCGGAGAATAGTTGCATCCTCGCCAGGAAGTGACTGGGAAATGGTTTCCCCCTTACCCTACCCCCCTCCCCCACATAAAATATATTTTTTAAATCCACCAAAACATACTTTAAATAAACTAAAGATAAAAAAGATAGAAAGACAACAGACTGTAGGCAGAGGTCTGCCATCATGCAGCGCCCCCTGGTGGTCAATGATGTACTCTTCTATGTTCTATATTCTATGTTCAGTGTTAATTGTTATAGTACCTGCTTCAACTACCTCCTCTGGCACTCATTCTATAAACCCACCTGTGGGAATAATTCCTCCCCAGGCTCCATTTAATCTTTCCCCTCTCACCATAAACCTACTGTATATCCTCTAGATTTTGAGATCCCTACCTGTGGCTATCCACTTTATCTCATAAGTTCATAAAGGTATAAGACCAAGGAGCCGAATTAGGCCATTCAGCCCATCAAATCTACTCCGCCATTCAATCATGGTTGATCTATCTTTCTCTCTCAACCTCATTCTCCTGTCTCCTCCCCATAACCTTTATTGCCATTACTAATCAAGAACCTGTAAATCTCCACTGAAAAATATCCGATCAATTGGCCTCCACATGCCGTCTATGCCAATAAATTCCACAGATTCACACTTTGACTAAAGAAATTCCACCTCGTCCCTATTCAAAAGCTACCACCTTTTATTCTGAGGCTGTGCCGTCTGGCCCTAGACTGCCCCACAAGTGGAAACATCCTCTCCACATCCACTCTGTCCACCTCATCATGGTGAACAACAGTGCAGTTCCAACAGCTGTACTGTTAACTCCTGCTCATAGTTCACCTGGTTCTGTTGCTTGGTTTCTGACATGCCAGAGATTTATTTTGGGTATGCTCCACAGAGAGAGACCACCTATCTTCCCTTTCCCCCTATCTTACTCCACACAGAAATACAGCGGTAGACACTGCCTGGTCCATCGCGGGTATTGACCTCCCCACCATCGAAGCGATCTATGGGAGGCACTGCCTCAAAAGACAACCCGCATCATCAGAGACCCACACCACCTTTGCCACAGTCTCATTTCACTCCCGCCATCGTACGAAGGTACAGGATCTTAGAAACAATGACCTCCAGGTTAAAAAACAATTTATTTCCTACAGCCATAAGGCTCTTGAACACTGCACAACACTAACCTCAGCAATTATGATCTTCTAGACTGTCTTTGGTTGCACTACGCACTTTGGTTTTGCACGATTATGGTTACCTAGTATTATTATTGTTAATTTATTGTATTAGTCGTAATGATATATTTATCTGTGTGTTATTGAATGAAGGGTCCCGACCCGAAACGTCACCTATCCATGTTCTCCAGATATGCTGCCTGCTCTGCTAAGTTACAAAGATACACTTTGTATCTTTTTTTATTTTTGAATTAATTGTTGAGGGCACAGTAATGCAGCTGGTAGAGTTGCTGCCACACAGTGCCAGAGACCTGGGTTCGATCCTGATCTCTGTTGCTGACTGTGTGGAGCTTGCATGTTCTTCCTGTGACCATGTGGTTTCCTCCAGGTGCTCCAGCTTCCTCCCACATCCCAAAGACACGCAAAATAATTGTCCCTCTGTAAATTGCACCTAGTGCATAGGGAGTGGACGAGTAAGTGAGATAATATAGAACTAGTGTGAATGGGTGATCAATGGTCAGTGTGGCCTTGGTGGGCCAAAGGGCCTGTTTCGATGCTGTAACTCTCTTTTAGTTTAGTTTATTGTCATGTGTGCTGGGGTTGCTCTCAATCAATCAATTAGTCAATCAATCAGTGATTAATAATGTTCCTGTTAAGTGGCAGCAAATATACATTTCATGGTTCTGATTTAGAGTTGGTGGGCTGAAGGGTTTGTCTCCATACTGTATCTCTCAGGTTAGATCTGTAGCAAGTAAGAATGTCATTATTCTGTTGCCATCACATATGACAATTAAACATTCTTGCCTCTTTGCTTCAGAAGGACCAAGATTCAGAAGTGACAAGATTGCTCATTGAGCTGCCGCTGAAGGACTGCAGTTCATAATGACTGAGAATTGCGATGTATCGTGTTGTTGGCACTGTGCCAGCCTGTGCCCTGAAAAGCTAAGCACAATCTGGCAGGCACACTGCCACCCCACGGCATGTTTAAATGTTCATGGGCTGCCTTCAGTCAGTGAGCTATGAACTCCCATTACAGAGCCCTTACCTATGTCCTTACATTTCACTTGCAATGCTTAGGCCCCGTAGGAACTCACAGTAACATGCTATCAGGGAGACCGGCCCTTCGGCCCATTGAGTCTGTGCCAACCATCATCCACCCCATTTACACTAATCCCATTTTATGCTGCGCACATTCTACCAACATCCTACCAAAAAACTAGAGAGTGGTCTTGAGCTACCATCTTCCTCATTGGAGACCCTCGAACTATCTGTGATCAAACTTTACTAGACTTTATCCTGCACTAAATATTATTCACATAATTCTCTGCATCCTGTATCTGTACACTGTGTACGGCTCGATTGTAATCATGATTTGACATTCTGCGGCTCCAGCACTGTGCCACACAGTGTAGGAGAAACTGGAGGAGACCATTCAGGTCTTCGAGCCTTCAAAGGTAAGTCCTTTTACTCTGAGGCTGGGCCCTTTTAACCTAGATACTCCCACTAGTCGAAACATCCACTCCATGTCCACTCTATCCAGGCCTTATATTATTCGGTAGGTTTCAATGAGATCATACCCCTCATCCTTCTAAACCCCAATGAGTACATGCCCAAAGCCATCAAATGCTCCCAATACATGAACCCAATTATCCCCAGGATCATTCCCAGAGTAACTCCCCAAAGCCTGGCCACCATCTCAAAGTCCGTCACACAGACTAGATTCCCCACCATTGACTTCATCTACACTTCACGATGCCTCTGGAAAGCAGCCAACATAATCAACGACTTGATTGCTTCCTATCACAATACCTCATGCCAATCCACATGGACCGTCCCCATGTTCGACAGTAAAGCACAAAAGCAAAGGGCTGCAGGACAGTACCACAGCGGTAGAGTTGCATCTTTACAGTGCCAGAGACACAGGTTCAATCTTGACTAGAGGTGTTTGTCCGTAGGGAGTTTGTACGTTCTCCCCGTCACCACGGAGGGTTTCTCTGGGAAGCTCCGGGTTGCTCCCACACTCCAAAGACATACAGGTTTGGAGGCTAATTGGCTTGTTATAAATATAAAATTACCCCTGGTGTGTGTAGGATATTGTTAGTGGACTTGGTGGGCCGAAGGGCCTGTTTCCACGCTGTATCTTTGATAGTAGCGGCGCAGGTAAAAAGTAGCTTTCAACATTTTGGCCTTAATCAGTCAGAGTATTGAGTGTAGACGTTAGGAGGTCATGATGCAGTTATATAAGACATTGATGAGGCCACATTTAGAGTATTGTGTTTAATCTTCAACACCATATTATAGGAAAGATGTTGTCAAGCAGGAAAGGATACAGAAAAGATTTATGTGGATGTTGCCAGGACTTGAGGCTCTAATCTATTGGGAGTGGTTGAGCAGGCTATGTCTCCATTTCTTGGAGTGCAGGAGGATGAGAGGTGATCTTATAGAGGTGTAGAAAATCATGCAAGGAAGAGATCGGATAAACGCACAGTCTCTTGCCCAGAGTAGGAGAATCGAGAACCAGAGGACATGGATTTAAGGTGAGGGGGCGAAAGAATGAATAGAAACCTGAGTGGTAACTTTTTTGCACAAAAGGTGGTGGGTATATGGAATGGGCTGCCGGAGGAGGTGACAGGTACTATTGCTATGTTTAAGAAACATTTAGACAGGTACATGGAAAGAGGTATATGGGCCAAATGCAAGCAGGTGGGACTAGTGTAGATGGGACATGTTGGTCGGTGTGAGCAAGTAGGGCCAAAGGGTGCAGTATGATACAATCAATTCTTCCACTGCGCAATTAATGTTAAAGGATAAAGGGTGCAACATTTAGTGCAAAGATATAACATTGAAGTCGAATTCAAGATAATCCAAGGGTTTATAGCTGGTGAAAGGACAGCTCTTTTGCCTGATACCAGCTGGGAAGAAACGGTCCATGAATCTGGAGGTGTGCGTTTTCACACTTCTGTACCTCTTGCTTGATGGGAGAGGGGAGATGCGGGAGTGAGACTTGTCCATGATTATGCTGGCGGCCTTGACGAGGCAGCGTGAAGTGTAGATGGAGCCGGTGGAAGGGAGGCTGATTTGTGTGGAGATCAATCAGGAGGGTAGGTGGCTAAGGGGTGATCTTATTGAGGTTTACAAGATCATGAGAGGCATTGATAAAGTAAACGCTCTCAGATTTCTTTCCTGGGGTAGAGGATTATGGAAGGGGGCACAGGCTCATGGTGACAGGGGAGAGATATAAGAGGGACCTCGGTGCAGCTTTTTCACTCAGATGGTTGTCCGTATACGTAATAAGATGCCAGGGGAAGCTGTAGAAGTGGATACAATTTGGACATTTGGACAGATATATGGATAGGAAGGGTTTAGAGGGATGTGGGCCAAATGAAGGCAAATGGCATTTAGTCAGCTTAGACATGCTGGGCTGTATGATCAGCTTCCATGCTGTACAGCTTTATGGTGCAGCGGTAGAGTGGCTGCCTCACCGTGGCAGATACCTGGGTTCATGTTCAAGTTCACAATTATTGTCACATGCAGTGAAATTTGAGTTGCCATACAGCCATACGAATAAAAAGTACACAATACACAATAGAATTTAACATAAACATCCACCACAGTGGAATCAACGTTTCCCACTGATGGAAGGCAATAAAGTTCAGCCATCTTCCTCTTTGTTCATCCATGGTCGGGGCCTTTAAACCCTCAGCAATCGCCGCTACAGACGGCCCAATGTACAGGCCCTCTCGCCGGGATAATCGAAACTGGATCGGAATACAATCGAAATGGATCGGAACACAATCTGGGGCTTGGAGTTTCCGAATCGGCCGTATCTTCCCGGAGACTGCGGCTTCCAAAGTCCACAGGCCGAGCTCGACAGAGCTCCAACACTGCCGATCCTCGGCAAGGGATCGCCCCGCCCCGCGATGTTAAATTCAGCTCCGCAGACCACAGCTCCACGGCGTTACATCCTTACTACAGCGGCTGTCTGTACGGAGTTTGTACGTCCTCCCTGTGACCACGTGCATTTCCTCCAGGTGCTCCAGTTTCCTCCCACACTCCAAAGACGTGCATGTTTGCAGATTAATTAGCTTCTATAAATTGCCCATGGAGTGTAGGGAGTGGATGCGATGGTGGGATAACAGAATCAGTTTGAATGGGAGATTGAAGGTCGGTGTGCCGAAGGTCCTGTTTCAGTGCTGCATCTTTAAACTAATACAATACAATTCAATTTATTGTCATTTGGACCCCTTGAGGTCCAAACGAAATGTCGTTTCTGCAGCCATACATTACAAAACAAAAAGACCCGAGACACAACACAGTTTACACAAACATCCATCACATCGTTGTGATGGAAGGCAAAAAAAACTTATCTCTCCACTGCACTCTCCCCCCCCATGTCAGAGTCAGAGTCAAAGTCAAAGCCCCCGGCTGGCGATGGCGATTGTCCCGCGGCCATTAAAGCCACGCCGGGTGATGCAAGGTCGCGCACCGGGTCTTGGTGTTAGAGCCCCCGGCGGGCGCTCGCAAAGTCCCGCGGCCATTCCAAGCCGCGCGGGGCGATGGTGTAAGGCCCCACTCCAGGTGCTCTTCAACCTCGCAACTCGGGCGGGAGAAGTCGCCGTTGCGGAAGCCCCGAAAAGCGGTCTCCCAGCAGGGACCCGCGGGCTCCCGGTGCCGCCGTCCGCCAAACCCGCAGTTGCAGCCTCCGAAACTCCGGAGGTCGGGTGGCAGCAGTGCTCAACCACAGCTCCACCCGCTCCGGACTCGGCCAGCCCCGTGACGGTGAGTAGTCGGCAGCTCCGCAGCTGGAACCCCAGGTCGTTCCTGTTGGAGGCCGCTCCACGTTGCAGCCCCAACGACAACGGAGACCCGACAAAGAATAGGTCGGGTCTCCCATGCAGGGGAAAGATTTTAAAGTTACCCCCTCCCCCCCACACCACCCCCACCCCCCCACACACATACCCCAACAAAAACTACATAAAAACGAGACAAAAAATAATAAAACACAGACGGACTGCAGAGGCCGCTGCTGACGAGAGTCGCGCCGCCCACCTACGAGTCTGTGATGCTAAAAAAATCAACTTGAAAATGCCAGGCACATTTTCAGACAGCTGCTCCCAATATTGATCAGTGCCCTGGACTATTCACAACGCCAATGCTGGCTCCATGGAGAGAAAGGGACGGAGGATCAATAAAATGCAGCTCTGGTTTCCATCACCTCACCTTGTTGCTGTTTGAAGCCATCTACAATTGGATTAAAATACACCTCCACAAATCTAGAGATAAGGACATAAAGCTCCAGGCTGAACAGATGTTTCTGTGCTGTATAATTCTATGAACACAATAAATAAGTATACTTTCATAAGTTTGTTCATGTGATAGAAGCAGAATTTGGCCATTCAGCCCATCAAATCTACTCTGCCATGGCTGATCTATCTTTCCCTCCTAACCTCATTCTCCTCCCCATAGCCCATGACACCCGTACTAATCAGGAATCTATCTCTGCCTTTAAGATATCCATTGATGACCTCCACAGCCATCTATGGCAATAAAGTCCACAGATTCCCCACACCTCTGGCTAGATAAATTATACCTCATCTCCTTCCTAAAGGAATGTCCTTTGATTTTGAAGCTATGACCTCTGGTCCTAGACTCACCCACTAGTACATTAAATAATAGTATGAAAAATTATCATTTTTACAAGGCAACCAGACCATAATAGGAAAAGAAAAGGTAATGCATGAATAGTTCTGGGATTATAAATCAGGGTTTAGTTTAGTTTAGTTTAGAGATCCAGCATGAAACAGGCCCACTGAGTCCACGGTGACCATCGATCACTTGTTCACACTAGTTCTATGTTATTCCAATTTCAGTGAAGGCCAGTATATTTCCCAAGTCCTAAGTGTGTGTGTGACTGGAGGGTGATTTAAGAGACGTTTGCACAAGACTATGAATGTTGAGCTTCTGGTTGACAATGGTGGCAGAAATAAGGGACTGCAAATGCTGGTTTACACTAATGGACACAAAGTGCTGGAGTAACTCAACGGGTTAGGCAGCATCTCTGGAGAACATGGATGGCTGCCGTCTAGGGTTTTCAGACTGATGTTTCAAGTCAGGACCCTTCTTCAGTTGACATTTCGAGACGGGACCGTTCCTCTGACTCACATTTCAAGTTGGGCCTCTTCTTCAGACTGACATTTTGGGTTGGGACCCTTCTTCAGAAAGACGTTTCAGTTTGGGACCCGTCCTCAGGATAAGGTAGTGGTTTGGACAAAGGTCACGAGTGTCACCACTGCAGTGTCCTGGCTGAACTAAAATGTATTTGATGTGACCTTTCAATGGACTTTATTCTGTTCTGATGTAAATCCTTTTGCTCCACTGGGCTGTACTTCGCTGAATTTACTGTAATTACAAAGTAATTCCAGTCTTAAATAATGGATGGAGGAGATTAGCAAAGTTTGCAATATGTATAAAAGGTGAGCTACCCACTGGCTTCTGTGACCTTGCAGACAGTGATTTGTAAAGCATCATCTTGCAGCGATTATCAAAGAGGCAGCAGCAAATACAATCTGCCAGCTCTGACGAGGCCATTCACCTCCTGCGGCCCCATGCTATCTTGTTGAATAACCTCTCCATTTCGTTCCATGTCTTCTTAACAAGGATAGGTGACGCTTCAGGTCGGGACCTTTTTTCAGGCTGATTGAAGAAGGGGGAGAAATGTGGAAGAGAGAGTGGGGTGAGATAAAGCCTGGCAAGTGAAGGGAGTTGTTTAGTATGTAGACACAAGGAACTGCCTGCCCATGCTGGCTTGTTAATGATTATGGCGAAAGTGACTGTTAGCATTGCCAGGCTCAGCTGCTCTAAACAGGCATTTAGAGTCATGGAGTTTTACAGCAAGTAAATGGGCCCTTCAGCCCATCAGAGCTGTGCTATGCTTTTTGCCCATTACCTCTGTCATGAATCTAGACCTTCGTCAATTAGAATGCGGTCCTGACCTCCATCTATTGTAACTCATTGGAGACCTTTGAACTAACCTTAATAGGGGCACTGGGAAACTGAGATGGTTTCTTCCCAGCTGTTTTATCAGGCATCTGAACCATCCTACCAACAACTGGAGTACAGGCCTGAGCTATCATCTATCTCATTTGAGAGTCTTGAACTATACTTGATGGGACTTTACCTTGCACTAAACACTATTCACATTATTCCCTTTATCCTGTATATGTGCAATGTGAATGGCTCAATTGTCATCATGGATTGGCTTTCCGCTGACTGGTTAACACGCAAGAATAGCTTTACACTGTTCCTTGATGCATGTGACAATAAACTAAACTAAACTAAACTAATAGCTGAAGATGATGCCAAGATAAGTTAATCCCATCTGCCTGCATGAGATCTGGACTATCTTTAATCGGACTTTATTTTGCACTAAACGTTATTCCGTTTATCCTGTATCTGGACACTGTGAACGGTTGGATTGTAATCATCTTTTCGCTGGCTGAATAGCACGCAACAAAAAGCTTTTTATTGAATGTCACTACACGTAACAGTAGTAAACTAAACTAAGAAAAGCTTTGGAAGGGTTGACACAAAGAACGGCAGATGCTAATTTACAAAAAAAGACACAAGGCGCTGGAGTAACTCAGCAGTGTACGGCCAACATGGATAGATGAGACCCTTCATCAGACTGATTGTAGTAAGGGGGGTGGAAAATGTTATTGGCATAAAAGGGGGTAACGGAATTTGTCAAAACAACTCGGCCGACCTCTAATACATAGAACATAAAAAGCACACTACCAGAACAGGCCCTTCGGCCCGCAATATTCATGCTAAACATGGTGCCAAGACCAACTCTAATCTGCCTGCACATAATTGATTTAGAATAGAACAGCACTGCACAGGAGCAGGCCTTTCGGCCCACAATGTCCATGCCGAACATGATGCCAAGTTAAGCCAATCTCCTCTGCCTGCACATGATCTATATTCCTCCATATCCACGTACCTATCTAAAACCCTCTTATACACCACTATTGAACCTGTCTCCACCACAACCCTCAGCAGCGCGTTCCAGCACTCACTACCCTCTGTGTAAAAAAACATGTCTCATGCCTCATCTTTAAAATTGTCCCTCTCGGCTTAAAGCTATGTCTTCACATCAGTGATTTTCCATCCTGGGTAAAAGGTTCTGACTGTCTGAAAATTGTGTCCCAAGCGAGCTGGGAGATTGCAACCTTCACATGGACCGCCTGTTTCGACAAATGCAATCAACCCGGAGTGCACAATCAAATAGAACAAGTTGTCCTACAACTTTAGGCTGTGCACGCCATACGCAAGAAGAATAAGTGTCCCAAGCATCCACTTTAAACTTCAAAGGTTCAAAGGTTGATTTATTGTCACATACACCTAGATGTAGTGAAATTCCTTTTGCCAATGCAGCACATAAAAAAGAATACAAACATAACAATAATAAATAGCTTTAACATAAAAACATCCCCCCACAATGGTTCCCATTATGGGGGCAGGCACAAAGTCCAGTCCCATCCCCAATGTCCACCCATAGTCGGGCCTATTGAGGCCTCCACAGTTGCCTCTACGGAGGCCCGATGTTCCAGGCCGTCCTCGCCGGGTGATGATGTTCCGGCGTCGGGAGAGTCCACTCAGCGGCATGGGAACCCTGGAACGGCCGCCTCCCTACTCAAGACCGTGGCTTCCGGAGCCGACAAGGCCACGCCGAATGGAGCTCAACTGGCGATCTTGTCGCGAGATCCCAGGCTCCCGATGTAAAGTTCAGCGCCTCAGCCCACAGCTCCGCGATGTTTTTAACGCCGGTCCCAGCTCACCGGAGTTCCAGCGCGGCGGCCCAGGCAAGGCACCGCCCGCCCTCTGACCTTAAAGCTATGCCTTCTAGTCTTCGCCATTTCCACCCTGGGAGTAAGATTCTGACTGTCTACCTTGTCTTTGTCTCTCATAATTTTATATACATGATGGCAGCAAATTGGAGAGTAATTAATGCTCCCTGCATCACTTGCTTCCTGAATTTCAAGTTCAGGTTGATTGTTACATGCACCAATTGGTACAGTGAGATTTGAGTTACCATACAGCCATACGAATAAAACGAACACAATACACGATAGAATTTAACATAAACATCCACCACAGCGGAATCAACGTTTGCCACTGTGAGGGAAGGCAGTTAAGTACAGTCACTCCTCCTCTTTGTTCATCCGTGGTCGGGGCCTTTGAGCCCTCCACAGTCGCCACTACAGACGGCCCGATATACAGACCCTCTCGCCGGGATAATCAAAATTCCGGCGTCAGAACGGAAGAACACATTCAGCGGCTTGGAGTTCCCGAATCAGCCGCTTCCTACTGGAGACCGCGGCTTCCGAAGTCCACAGGCCGAGCTGGGCGGAGCTCCGACATTGGTGATCCTCGGCAAAGGATCCCAGGCCTCCACGATGTTAAAGTCAGTGCCGCCCGCGGCTCAAAGCTCCGCAGACCACAGCTCCACGGTGTTAAAGTCAGCAGGCCCAACACTCCAGAGCTCCAAAACCACTCCGCGATGGTGATTCAGGGCTGCGCCCGCTGCTGAAGCTCAGGCCGGTCTCCGGTAGGAAAGGCCGCGCCAATCCAGTTGGTAGGCCGTGAGGGGGTGGTGGGCGAAGATGCAAGATGGAGAAAAGACACATTTCCATCCATGTAAGTCACCTCCACCACCCCCCACATAAAAAAGACTAAGAAACATAGAAACATAGAAAATAGGTGCAGGAGTAGGCCATTTGGCCTTTCGAGCCTGCACCGCCATTCAATATGATCATGGCTGATCATCCAACTCGGTATCCTGTACCTGCCTTCTCTCCATACCCCCTGATCCCTTTAGCCACAAGGGCCACATCTAACTCCCTCGTAAATATAGCCAATGAACTGGCCTCAACTACATTCTGTGGCAGAGAATTCCAGAGATTCACCACTCTCTGTGTGAAAAATGTTTTTCTCATCTCAGTCCTAAAAGATTTCCCCCTTATCCTTAAACTGTGACCCCTTGTTCTGGACTTCCCCAACATCGGGAACAATCTTCCTGCATCTAGCCTGTCCAACCCCTTAAGAATTTTGTAAGTTTCTATAAGATCCCCCCTCAAACATCTAAATTCTAGCGAGTGAGGAACAGTGCCTCATATTTTGCTGGAGCAGCTTACAACCCAGCAGTATCAATAATGATTTCTCTCATTTTAAGTAACGCCTGCATTCCCTCTCTCCCCCCTCCCCCCACCCTAGTCATCCTACCAGTTACTCTGTTCACATCATTGCATCCCTTCATTATCACCTCTTCCCATAGCCAACAATGGGCCATTATGGGCTCCACGCTTCCTTGGTCATCTGTTGCCAGCCATGCTTTGTCCTTGCCTTTTCCTACCTCCAGTTCCCTCCCGCCTACTTTCAATCAGAAGAAGAGAGATGTTGCCTGACCCGCTGGGTTACTCCAGCACTCTGTGTCTATCTTCAATATAAACTAGCATCTGCAGTTCCCATCTACGCAATATGATTCCATTGATCCACTTAGTGGTCTATCTCTGTGTGTTTAATCGAGCATGAATTACAAGGCCTGTTTTAATCGATCGATCATTTGACATTCTGCATTATGCTGCATCTTAAATTAGGATGCTGTGGAGGTGGGAAGAGAAACCCGCAGCAGTGTATCTGTGACTAGCAAGTAATGGGTGACCCAGTTCCTCGCTGACAGAGACTTCCTGGAGGAGGGGCCCCACACACAACCAGCAAACACAGCAAAGAAATGTCCCCAGTTCTTGAGTTTCAGTTTGAGTTTAGTTTATTATCACGTCAATCGAGCTGCAGTGAAAACCTTTTGTTGCGTGCTAACCAGTCAGTGGAAAGACAATACATGATTACAATCGGGCCATCCCCAGTGTACAGGTACATGATAAAGGGGATAACATTTAGTTCAAGATAAAGCCCAGTAAAGTCCAACCAAGGGTCTCTAATGAGGTAGATAGGAACTTAGGACTGCTCTCTAGTTGGTGATGGGATGGTTCAGATGCCTAATAACAGCTGGGAAGAAACTGTCTCTGAATCTGGAGGTGTACGTTTTCATCCTTCAATACCTATTGCCCAATGGGAGAGGGGAGAAGATGGAGTAGCCAGGGTGTGATTTGTCCTTGATTATGCTGGAAGCATCGCCAGGCAGTGTGAGGTGTAATTGGAGTCAATGGAGGTTGGTTTTTGTGATGCTGTGGGCTGTGTCCACAATTTTCTGCTATTTCTAGCGATCTTGGATGGAACTGTTCCCAAACTATGCTATGATCCATCCCGATAAAATGTCCTCTTCCCCTCTGTTAGTCAACATTTGTAGGTCGTAGGAGCAGGCACAGAGGGCGGCACAGTGGCTCAGCAGTAGAGTTGCTGCCGCACAGCGCCAGAGACCCAGGTTTGATCCTGACTACGGGTGTTGTCTGTACAGAGTTTGTATGTTCTCCCTGCGACTGTGTGGGTTTTCACCGGCTGCTCTGCTTTCCTCCCACATTCCAGCCCTAGAATGACTACATTTAGTTGCACTGAGATATGTCAGAGAATTACAACCGAATCCCACTGTGACCCACTGGGGGTTTAAATCCAGAATAGAAAGAAAGGTTTTGATGACGATGAGAAGGAAACTGATGCTGAGGGAGTGGATGCAAAAGAGGGATGACATAGAACGTGCGATACCCGATGCTAGAAACGTGGCGACTCTTTTAGACTTTAGACTTTAGATTCACAGCTTGGAAACAGGCCCTTCGGTCCACCAAGTCTGTGCTACCCAGTAATCACCCCGTACACTAGCAATATCTTAAACACTAGGGACAATTTACAATTTTCAGAAGCCAATTAACCTCCTAATCTGTAGGTGGATAAAAATGCTGGAGAAACTCAGCAGGTGAGGCAGTATCTATGGAGCGAAGGAAATAGGCGACGTTTCGGTTCGAGACCCTTCTTCAGATCTGTACATTTTTGGAGTCTGGGAAGAAATTGGAGCTCCCAGATGGTCACAGGGAGCCTCTTGTACTGCCTCAATGTAATCTACTATTCTTGTGCTTAGGTATGATTGTGCCTATGTATTATAAGTTCATATGTTCATTAGTCATAGGAGCAGAATTATGCCATTCGGCCCATTGAGCTCTCGATCATCTTAATTCAACTCCATCGATGCTGACTAGGGCATGTACTCTACCCCATATCCTGAAGTCTATATCTAGCCAAAGGTCCTGGCCAGAAACGTGACCTATCTGTGTTCTCCATAGATACTGCCTGATGCGTTGAGTTACTCCAGCATGTCGGCAGTTCCTTGTGTCTACTCAATGGCTAGCTCCTTTGCCTTGTTGACGTTGAGGGAGAGTTTGTTATCCTGACACCATATTACTAAATTCTCTATCTCCTTCAACGGTGTCATCTGCAAAATTATTAGAACAAAAATTAGTTGCTAGTATATAAGTTGTGTAACAAGGGGGCTGAGAAAGAATTATTACATCAGGTTATCTTCTGGATACTTTAGTTGGGACGTTATATGTGGAACAACTTTTACAAGAGGGCAGCACAATGGCGCAGGTAGAATCGCCAAAGTCCCTGGTTCGATCCTGACCTCGGGTGCTGTCTGTACGGAGTTTGCATGTTCTCCCTGTGAGTTTTTTCCGGGTGCCCCGGTTTTCTCCCACCTCCCAAAGACGTGAAGGTTTGTAGGTTAACTGGCTTCTGTAAACTGTCCCACTCCCTGGTGTGTAGGAGGGAACTAGTGCATATAGGGTGATCGCTGGTCGGCACGGACACAGTGGGCCGAACAGCCTGTTTCCACTGTGTCTCTGGGTCGCGGTTTTCGGGGAGTGTCTGCTGGAAATGGGCCGAAGGAAGTGGTCGGGGAGGGGCAGAAGGACGCCCCGCTCCCGGGGAGAGTGCCCCAGTACGACGGCTCCCAGCCTCCGGCCCACCGGCGGACTCAGGGAGGGAGGGAGGGAGGCTGATGTTTCGCTTCCGTTCAGTGGCAGCGAACAGGAACTCGGAGACACGGCCCGGGAGAGAAAGTCAGATAGTGATAGAGATTCAGAGATTCAGAGAGAGAGGTGAATGAGAGTAGCAGAGAGAAACACGGAGTCAGAGAGAGAGTTAGTCAGTCAGAGAGAGAGCCAGAGGTAGAGTCACAGACAGAGAGAGTCAGAGAGGTAGAGTGTGAGAGACACGGAGAGCAAGGGGAGAGAGAGTATAGTCAAAGAAAGGGAGAGAGAGAAAGTGTGGCAGAGAGAGGGAGAGGGAGAGGGAGTCAGTGAGAGGGAAGCAAACAGAGAGAGGCAGACAGACAGACAGAGAGAGAGAGAGAGAGAGAGAGAGAGAGAGAGAGAGAGAGAGAATCAGTCCGAGCAAGAGAGTGTGGGGGGAGTAGGGTAAAGTCAGAGTGAGTGGGGAAGAGGGAGTTGAGGCAGGGAGGGGGGAATAGGTGGGGATGAGAGAGGGGCAGTGTGGCATCATGGAGAGAGGGAGGAGAGGGCTAGGCATATGTTGAGAAGCACACAGCGGGTCGGGCCACATCTGGGCAGAGAGAACCAGTGGAAGTTTTGGTTCATGAAATGAGAGTGTGGAATGGCAAAACGGAGGGAGGGTGGGATTTTGGACAGGGGTGGGCTGCTGGAGGAGCTGACCATGGACGGATTGAATGGTGACGTTTCGGGGTGTCATTCAAGCCGGTAACCGGGATAAAGCTAGCGATCGGTAGCAGGTAAGACTGTACCCAGCTCTAGTCTACCCTGGTAACGTGGTCTGAACCATTACTGGGCAGCGGTGGGATTGAGTTGTGTTGATGGGAGACTTGATAGAAGTATATAGAATTATGAGAGGCTTAGATGGGGTAGACAATCAGAACATTTTTCCCAGGGAGATACAAGAATAGCATTTAAAATACTTTTGGATAAGCACATCAACATGCAAGGATTGGAGGGATATGGATTATGGCAGATAGAGGTGATTTTGGCATCATGTTTGGCACGTTCTTTGTGGGCTGAAGGGCCTGTTCTTGTGCTGTACTGCTCTATGCTCTATGTTTTATCTCCACACTCCTAGACCTAGGAGTCAGCTCCCCTCCACCACCCCCTGCCACTTCCTGACCCACAGATCTCAATCAGTGAGGGTTGATGATAACACCTCCTACACAGTAATTCTCGGTGCCCCGCAAGAATGTGTTCCCAACCCCGTGTTATACTCCCTTTACACTCACAACTCTACGGCCAAATTTGGCTCTAACTCCATCGACAAGTTTGCAGACAACACCACTGTGGTGGGCCGAATCACGAACCATGACGAGACGGAGTACAAGAGGGAGAGAGAGAGAGAGAGAACACTCAAGGGCGACAGGGTGGCGCAGCGGTAGAGTTGCTGTCTCACAGCGCCAGAGATCTGGGTTCCATCCTGGCTAGGGGATGCTCTCTGTACGGAGAGTTTCCTCCTACACTCCAAAGACGTGCAGCTTTGTAGGTTAATTTGACATTGGTAATTGTAAATTGTCCCTAATATGTAGAATAGCACTAGTGTATGGGGATTGCTGGTCGGCGTGGAGTTGGTGGAGTCGAATGGCCTGTTTCCACGCTGCTTTTCTAAAGACTAAGACTAAACTCAGTGACATGGTGTCAGGACAGCAACATTTCCCTCTATGTCCACCAAATGAAGGAACTAGTTATTGACTTCAGGAAATGTGGTGGTGATCACGTCCTAATCAGCAGATGGGGAAACGGATGACAGCTTCAAGTTCGTCACCATTAACATTACCAGAGGTCTGTCGTGGACCAACCACATTGACGCAACAGCCAAGAAGGCACACTAATGTCTCCACTTCCTCAGGAGGCTGAGGAAATTTGTCATGTCCCCGATGATTCTTGCAAACTTCTATAGTTGCACCATAGAAAGCACACTGGTTGCAACACAGCTTGGTTTTTGGAACAGCTCTGTCGAAGACTGCAAGAAATTGGAGTGTCGCAGATGTAGCCCAGTCTATCACACAGATCAGACTTCCCACCATTGACTCCAACTACACTCCATGCCACCGTAGAATAACAGCTAACATAATCAAAGGCTTGGCCCACCATGCTCATTCCTTCTTCTTCCTCCTCCCACCCAGCATAAGGTACACAAGTCTAATGTCTGCAAAGGGGTAGAGGTGAATCGGACAGTAGCCTAGTTTATGGAAGGAGCCTGATAACAAGAACTACGCTGTTCCATAGTCTGGTGGTGCGTGCTTTCAAGCTTCCGTGCCTTCTGCCGGACGGGAGCAGGGAGAATAAAGAATGACTGGGGTGGGACTAGTCGTTGATTATGTTGGCTGTATTTCCGAGGTAGCGTGAAGTGGAGATGGAGTCAATGGTGGGAAGTCTGGTCTAAGTGATGCACTGGGCTACATCCACAACTCCCTGTAAAGCACGAGGGAGTTGTGTGCCGTGTTTGTCATCTAGGGTCCCTGACCTTGGCAATGACTCGATGGGGCTGCTCCTCAAGCTGTGGCTACATTTCAGTCGAATGCCTGTCCCTCTTCCAGGCTTGCGTCCGTGCCCACGTGTCCCTGGAGAGGGAACTTGCAGTGTCCATGTGGACTCTGGAGAGAGAACACGTGGTGTTTACGTGGACTCTGGAGGTCTTCCATTAATGTGGATAAGGAAGACAATGTTGTCATTTGTTGATTGATTGATTGATTGATTGATTGATTGATTGATTGATTGATTGATTGATTGATTGATTGATTGATTGATTGATTGATTGATTGATTGATTGATTGATTGATGTCTGCAAACTGCTACTTGGCAGTATTGATCTTTCCACTACTTTCTAAATGTGATTATGGAATAAAATATCCTTGTCAGGGAAAGAAAGAAAAGTCCCTCACGAGTAGGAAGGCTATGTTGCAGCTCTATAAGACGTTGGTGAGGCCACATTTCGAGTACCAGTTTTGGGCACCATGTTATCGGAAAGATGTTGTCAAGCTGGAAAGGGTTCAGAGAAGATTTATGACGATGCTGCTGGGACTTGAGGGACTGAATTACAGGGAGAGGTTGAGCAGGAGAGTGCCTTATCCCTCAGAGCGCTAGATGATGAGGGGTGATCTTCTGGAGGTGTACAAAATCAGGAGAGGAATAGATCGGGTAAACGCAGTCTTTTCCTCAGAGTAGGGGAATCGTGAACCAGAGGACATAGGTTTAAGGTGAGGAGGGGAAAGATTTAATAGGAACCTGAGGGGTAAAGTTTTTACAAAAAGAGTGATGGGTGCATGGAACAAGCTGCCCGAGGAGGTAGGTAGTATAATGTTTAAGAGACATTTGGACAGGTACATGGATAGGACAGGTTTAGAATGTTATGGGCCAAATGCAGGCAGGTGGGACTAGTGTAGATGGGGCATGTTGGTCGGTGTGGGCAAGTTGGCCTGTTTCTGTGCTGTATGACTCTATTCAAGTTTCAAGACTCTCCTGAACTTTTTGACAAAATATTAACAAAATATATTAACGGTGTTTTTGCTTAGTGCCAGAATGCCTCGTGTCCTATTGATCTTCATGCTGATGTTATCGGCTGGCATTGACTGGAATGCAATCAATGGTGAAGCTGGTGAGTGGACTGCTGTGGATGGTGACTTGCTAACCACTGTGAGATTGTGCTCTCTCTTGTGGACTAGTTGACCATAGAATCCTACAATAGAGGCCACTCAGCACAGCCTGTTGAAGCCAACCCTTTGAAATACTGTCTGTATGAGATGTCACCTTTTCCTTTATCCTTTGTGGTGTTGTACAATGCTGAGAACTGTATTCTGCACTCTGTATCTTCCCCATCACTCTACCTCTTGTAAAATTAGTTTGACTATGCATAATATTGCCACAGGCCAAGTCATTGGGAATTTGTAAAGCAGAGAATGATAGGTTCTTGATTAGTAGGAGTGAAGGCAGGAGAATGGGGTTGAGGGAGAAAGATAGATCATCGTGGAGCAGACTTGATGGGATAAATGGCCTAATTTTGATCCTATGTCTTATGATCTTATGAATTACAATTGGACAGGAACACAGATGGGAAAGGTTTAGAGGGATGTGGGCCAAATGCAGGCAAATTAGACTCACTGAGCTCATAACCTGGTTGGCATGGATGATTTGGGCCAAAGTAATTGTGTGCTGTGTAACTCTACAATCATGGCGGGGCATGCTTGAAGGGCTGAATGGCCTGCTCATGTTCCTGTTTTCTGTGCTTCTATTAAGGTGAGACCCCAGTATCTGACAAATGAATGTTAGGCAGCTCTGACTCTATACGTTGCAGAGGCAAATGGAAATAAAGAGAGGGGTAATGAGACTAGGAGGGAACTAGCATGGACCCAATGGGCTGAATGGCCTGTATCATTGTAAGTTATGAATGTCAAAGGAATATCTGCTGCATTGCGCCTTGTTGCCTTCCTGATTCCTCCAGCGATCATTTCATGATTCCTATTCCTTAGTTTGCAATCTCTAACATGATTTGACTGCAATGTAAAACTCAAAGACACCCTGCTCAACATGAAATCAATAAACCGCACAGGGCACAAAATGCTGATTATGCATAACCCGCTAAGCTCCAAATATCACTTATAATCATTGAACGAGTTGTAAAACAGATGAGAGTTTATATGTTCTCGATGAGGGCAGTGAATTTGTCACTTGTTCTGCAATATTCCTTGGGTGATAAAATTCTAATCAATTTGCAATTAATTTATCAGGGAGTGAGTGAAAGGCCCTGTGGTTCACTGATGCGTTTATTCTGCACGTTTGGGTGGGGCGGCACAGTGGTGCAGTGGTAGACTTGCTGCCTCACAGCGCCAGTGACCTGGGTTCCATCCTGAGTACAGGTGCTGTCTGTATGGAGTTTTTACCTTCTCCCTGTGACTGCGTGGGTTTTCTCCGAGTGCTCCGGTTTCCTCCCACCTCCCAAAGACGTACAGGTTCATAAGATAATTGGCTTGGTAATATTGTAAAATTGTCCATAGTGTGTGTAGGATAGTGCTCGTGTACGAGGATGACTAGGGAGCTCAGACTCGATGAGTGTTTATGCACTGTATCTCTAAACTAAGCTGTCCGATTCACCTCTACCCCAACTCAAATTTCACTGTACCTTAATTGGTATGTGACAATTAAATTAAATCTTGAATCTTGAACGTTGGACTTTACCTAATTGAACTTTCTTTAATCGAACTTTATTGGACTTCAATGTTATATCCTTGCTCTAAATAGACAATAGACAATAGGTGCAGTAGTAGGCCATTTAGCCCTTCGAGCCAGCACCGCCATTCAATGTGATCTTGGCTGATCATCCCCAATCAGTACCCCGTTCCTGCATTCTCCCCATATCTCCTGACTCCGATATTTTTAAGAGCACTATCTAGCTCTCTCTTGAAAGCATCCAGAGAACCTGCCTTCACCGCCCTCTGAGGCAGAGAATTCCACACACTCGCCACTCTCTGTGAGGAAAAAGTGTTTCTCGTCTCCGTTCTAAATGGCTTACTCCTTATTCTTAAATGTGGTACCCTTTATCCTCTGTACACTGTAGGTGGCTTCATTGTATTCATGTATAGTATTTTTCTTGACTGGATAGCTTTTCCCTGTACACATGACAATAATAAATTAAATGAAACTAACCTGTGAAACTGATGCGCTACAATGCTGAGAGCTATATTCTGCACTCTGTATCTTCCCAATTGCTCTATCTATTGTGCTTGAGTTTGACTTTTGTGTCAATGTGTGGTATTGCCAGATTTAATTAGATAGCGTGCATAATAAATCTTTTCACTGCACCTTTTCAATAATAAGCCTAAACTTTTGGATGTTTGATAAGTTCATGTTCATGTGATAGGAGCAGAATTAGGCTATTCGACCCATCAAGTCTAATCCGCTTTCAGTCATGGCTGATCTTTCCCCCTCAACCCCATTCATCTGCCTTCTCCCCATAACCCCTGACATCCGTACTCATCCAGAAGCTACCAATCTCTGCCTGAAAAATATCCATTGAGTTGGCCTCCACAGCCGCCTGTGGCAACGAATTCCACAGATTCACCACCCTCTGATTAAAGAAATTCATTCCCTTCTCCTCCTTAACGGTAGGTCATTTATTCTGAGGCTGTGCCCTCTGGTCCTCGTCTCTCTCACTGGTGGAAGCATCCTCCTTGTTGTACCTCCCACCTGTTCCCGGTGCTACAACCTTCTCTCTTGGTGTTGTTTCAGGTGAATGCACGGACTGGGGAGTGGACATCAGCGGAGCGGTGAAGGGCTTTGACGGGGAGCCGGCGAGGCTGAGATGTCCTCTTGTCAAGTCAAACTACAGCCTGGGCCGTGGATCGGCCCTAACGCTGTCATGGTACAAAACCGGACCGGGCGACGACCGGCAAGAGTCGGCAGACTTTCACCAGAACAACCAGCGGGTGTCAGAAGAGGCGGAGAGGCTGTGGTTTTGGCCAGCCTTTGCCAACGACTCCGGAAACTACGCTTGCATGTTGAGGTATTGATCTGAAGAACAACTCGCTTGGTTTCGTGGACTGATTTGTTGTGGAGTCAAAAAAGTCCCTAATTTTAGTGGAAACCTGGCCCTTTGGTCTACCAAGTCCACGTCGACTAGCAATCACCCGTACACTCGCTCTATCCTACACACTCGGGGCAATTTACCTACAAACCTGAACGTCATGGGGATGTGGGAGGAAACCGAAGCACCCAGAGAAACCCCACACGGTCACAGGGAGAAGGTACAAACTCTGTACAGACAGCGCCCGTAGTCAGGATCGAACCCGGGCCTCTGGTGGTGTGAGTCAGCGGCTGCGCCACTGTGCTGCCTCAGTTCTGCTTCCAATCGTAACGTCTCTGCTTCTCTCGTCCCAGGAACGCCACACGTTGTCTCAAGGTCTCCGTGTCACTACTCGTTATCGAGAAGAAACGGGGCAAATGTGTCAACAACGAGGAGATGGTCTTCCCCGTGGATCTCGCTCTCGGTGAGATGAGGAACTTCACATGCCCAGACACCAGCGGCTTCTCACGAGCAATAGCCAGCCCATCAACTGCTTGGTACAAGGTAAGGAAAATCAGATACAATAATAATGTTTTATTAATAGTGTTTAATGTTTTATGTATCATTCTCAACTGTCACTGTATGTCATGTTGTCACTTGTGGGCGGAACACCAAGGCAAATTCTCTGTATGTGAATACTTGGCCAATAAACTTATTCATTCATTCATTTTGGAGGGGGCGCTGCAGTGGCTGCGCCTGTCAGCAGCGCGTTAGTCTTTTCAATTTTTAGTATGTTTTAAAGTTTGTTTTAATGTTCCTTTGTGTGTCTTGTGTGGGGGGTGGTGTGGGGTGGTGTGTGGGGGGGGGGGGGTAAGGGGGATCCTGGACTTACCTTGACTTTGACTTTGTCCCTTACCATCTGGACGCCCGCAGCAACGGCTGCGGAGGGTTGAGTTCCCGACCACGGGGGAAAATGGAGGAGGACTGGCCAAGTTCTGTGCCTTCCACCACAGTGATGAATGCTGTGGTGGATGTTTGTGTTACATTTTTATTGTGGTTGTGTGTTCTTTATTATTGTGCCACTGCTGACAACCCAAAATTCCACCGACCTTGGTTGTGTGGCAAATAAATTCAATTCAATTCATTCATTCATATTGGTATCAACTCCCAGGCACCCACTACCTTGTTTAAAAACAAAACTTGTCCCACACATCTCCTTTAAATGTTGCCCCTCTCATCTTAAACCTATGCCCTCTAGTCTTTGATATCTCCACACTGCGACAAATAGGTTCTGACTGTCTACTGTATCTATGCCTCTCCTAATCCTATACTTCCATCAGGTCTCCCCACAACCTCTGGCATTCCAGACAAAGCAATACAATTCTGTCCAAGTTAGACACAAAATGCTGGGGAAACTCAGCGGGTCAGGCAGCATCTATGGAGAAAAAGAACAGGTGACGTTTCGGGTTGGAACACTTCTTCAGACTGAAACCTGAAACTGAAGTCTGAAGTGTGAAGAAGGGTCTCGACCCGAAACGTCACGCATTCCTTCTCTCCAGAGATGCTGCCTGACCCGCTGAGTTACTCCAGCATTTTGTGTCTACCTTCGATTTAAAGCAGCAACTGTAGTTCTTTCCTACGTAACCTGAAACTTTCATTTTGAAGAAGGGTTCCGACCCGAAACGTCACCTATCCATGTTCTTCAGAGATGCTGTCTGACCCTGTGAATTACTCCAGCATTTTGTGTCTATGTTTGGTATAAACTAGCATCTGTAGTTCCTTCCTACACACCAAGTCTGTCAAATCCCTCCTTCGAGCTAATACCCTCCAATCCAGGCAGCAAACGAGGGATCTTAGTTTAGTTTAGTTTAAGAGTTACAGCATGGATACAGACCCTTTGGCCCACTGAGTCCACGCTGACCAGCGATCCCCATACACTAGCAATATCCAACACACGGGACCACTTTAACCGAAGCCAATCAACCTACAAGCCTGTACATCTACAGAATGTGGGAGGAAACCGGAGCACCCAGAGAAATCCCATGCGGTCACAGGGAGAACGTGCAAACTCCATACAGACAGCACCCGCATTCAGGATCGAACCTGGGTCTCTGGCGTGTGAGGCAGCAACTCTACCGCTGCACCACTGTGACTCCCCAAAGTACAGAGCTCCAAAACCGGGAAGCGGTCATTTAAAATCGAGACGTGCAGACATTTTTTCTCTCAGTCGATAAAGAAGTGGCGCAGGAGAGATGTTGAGGTCGGATTACATCGATCATGATCGACCATGACCTGTCCCTGCTGAAACTTGTGGTGACTTCTCTCTGTTCCACCTAGGGCTGCGACAAAATTAGGAGTGGCGGCTCTCCGATAGATGTTATTGAGGGAAGGCTGACGTTCAACATCGTCAGACAACATTGTGCAGGGAGCTACACTTGCGTCGTGAATGTGGCTCGAAGAGGCCAGAATTTCACCCTGACCAGGACCTTCCATGTCACCATCATAGGTAAAATAGGGATGTAATGCTCAGGTTTTATAATCGATCGGATAGCATTTGGAGTATTGTGCCGTTTTGGGTCCCATACCTGAGGAAGGATGCGCTGGCATTGGAGAGGGTCCAGAGAAGATTTAGGAGAATGATCTCGGGTATGATTGGGTTAACATATGATGAACGTTTGAAGGCATTGGGCCTGTTCTCGCTGGAGTTTAGAAGGATGAGGGGGTACACCATTGAAACTTACCGAATAGTGAAAGGCCTGGATAGAGAGGAATAGATCTGGTAGACTGAGTTACTTGCCCAGAGTGGGGCAATCGAGAAACAAAGGACATTGGTTTAAGGTGTATGGGGAAAATGCATAAAACAGAGAGATATGGATCAAGTGCAGGCAGAGGGGATTAGTTCACCTTGGCATTATATTCAGGATGGAGATTGTAGGCCGAAGGGCCTGTTCCTGTGCTGTACTGTTCTGTGTTCTGTGATGGGTTGCGATGGGTTGAAACCCTATAGGCAGGTTGTCATTCAGCTTGAAAGCATGCAGGGAACATTGAGGATGTTGTCAGGACTCCAGGGCCTGAGGTATAGGGAAAGATTTGGCAAACTTGGATTATATTCCTTGGTGTGCATGAGGGTGAGGAGTGATCTTATAGAGGTGTAGAAAATCATGAGGGGAATAGATAAGGTAAATGCACACTTTTTTTAAATCCAGGGTAGAGAAATCAAGAGTCAGAGGACAATAGGTTTAAGGTGAGAGGGGAAAGATTGAATAGGAATTTGCGGGGCAACTTCTTCACTAAGAGTGTTGTGGTTATATGGAATGAGCTGCCAGAGGAGTTAGTTGAGGCAGGTAATATCATGATATTTAAAAGACACTTAAAAAGGTACAGGGATAGGAAAGGTTTAGAGGGATATGGGCCAAACGTGGGCAAATGGGACTAGCGTAGATGGGGCATCTTGGCCAGCATGGACAATTTGGGCCAAAGGGCCTGTTTATGAAGCATGTGAGTTTATGACTCGATGCTCTGCTGGGACCCCACATGGATTTGATGGGCTGAATGGCCTCCTGTCTTGTGATGGGTCCGATGAATGGCTGTGGATTCCTGAAGAGTCATTTTCTTTCCTTACAGCGAACCAACTGACGCCAAGCCCACCGGTTTTGGTGCAGCCCAAAGCAGACCTCCAGGTGGAAGTGGAATATGGTGAGTGCCTTCGCCTGTCCATTGAATCTTCATCTGTCTTTAACCTGACCTCCAAGGTTAACGTATACCAAGTTACAGTGAAAAGCTTTTTTATTGCGTGCTATCCAGTCAGCAGAAAGACTGAACATGATTACAATCATGATGTCCACAGTTTACAGATATAGGATGTTTGGTTTAGTTTAGTTTGGTTGTCATGTGAGCCGAGGTGCAGTGAAAAGCTTTTGTTGCATGCTAACCTGTCAGCAGGAAGACAATACATGATTATAACCCATCCGTCCACACTGTACAGATACGGGATAAAGGGAAAATCCTGAATAACTTGGAGTGCAGGATAAAGTCCTGTAAAATCCGATTAAAGATATTCCGAGGGTCTCCAATGGGGTAGAGAGTAGGTGAGGATGGCTCTCTAGTTGGTGAGAGGACGGTTCAGTTGCCTGGGAAGAAACTATCCCTGGATCTGGAATCTATGCATTTTTATATTTCTGTATCACTTGCCTGATGGGAGAGGGGAGAAGAGGGAGTGACCGGGGTGACACTGGTCCTTGATTATGCTGGTGGCCTTGCCGAGGCAGCGTGAAGTGGCTCCAAGGTCGCCTCTCAGCATCCTATTTGGGACGACAGATGGCACAATGGGCTAAGTGTTCGGCTGGCAACAGGAAGGTAGCCGGTTCGAATCCCGCTTGGAGTGCATACTGTCGTTGTGTCCTTGGGCAAGACACTTCACCCACCTTTGCCTGTGTGTGAATGTGTGTGAATGTGTGTGAGTGATTGGTGGTGGTCGGAGGGGCCGTAGGCGCAGATTGGCAGCCAAGCTTCCGTCAGTCTGCCCCAGGGCAGCTGTGGCTACAGAAGTAGCTTACCACCACCGAGTGTGACTGAGGAGTGAATGAATAATGCGATGTAAAGCGCCTTGAGTATTAGAAAGGCGCTATATAAATCCCATCCATTATTATTATTATTATTATTACCCTTCAAAAGGTTCCCAACATGTCAGTTCACTAACGTTATCCATTTGCAAACTCATATGTCATTCCTTAAGGGATTCTTTCCTGGTTTTGTTGGGTATATTTATATATTGCCTCTGATTGTGACTCCAAGTATGTTGACATTTGATGTTTGAATCTTCTTCAGGTCAACAAGTTAATATAACCTGCAAGGCATTCTTCCACTATATCATTGGGTCCAACACAAGTGTTTGGTGGTTCATCGATGGGAGACGTGCTCAGGAATTTGGCCCAACAATCCAAGTGTTTAGCAGGTACAGATTATTGAGTTGTCTTGACGTTTTTGGTCTCTAACTTTAAAGGGGAGTCTTACATAGGTGTCCTTAGTCAGCTGGATGGTGTAAAGTTAGGCTAATCGCCGTAAGTTTAGTTTAGTGATACAGCGAGCTGCCGAGTCCGTAGCAACCAGCGATCCCAGCGCACTAACGCTATCCTACACACTATAAAGCCAATTAGCCTAAACACCTGTACGTCTTTGGAGTGTGGAAGGAAAAGGGAACTCCCGTAAAAAAAACCACGTCACGGTCACGGAGAGAACGCACAAACCATGCAGGCAGCAGCCGTAGTCAGGATTGAACCCGGGTCTGCGGTGCTGTGAGGCAGCAACTCTACCTCTGCGCAACTGTGCGTCTCCAAATCCGCTGTACACCAGTATCTGTAGATCCCTGCATCCATCTATCACTTTCTAGACTTTCAACCCCTCCCACCTCGCTCCTTCCTTGGTGGCACGGTGGCGCAGCGGTAGAGTTGCTGCCTCTCAGTGCCAGAGACCCGGGTTCGATCCTGACTACGGGTGCTGTCTGTACGGAGTTTGTACGTTCTCCTTGTGACCACGTGGGTTCTCTCCGGATGCTCCGGTTTCCTCCCACGCGCGGGTTTGAGGATTAATTGGCTTCTGTAAATTGCCCTTAGTGTGTCGGATCAAACTAGTGTGATTGCTGGTCGGCACAGACTCGGTGGGCCGAAGGGCCCATTTCCACGCTGTATCTCGGCATAGACTCGGTGGGCCGAAGGGCCCATTTCCACGCTGTATCTCGGCATAGACTCGGTGGGCCGAAGGGCCCATTTCCACGCTGTATCTCGGCACAGACTCGGTGGGCCGAAGGGCCCATTTCCACGCTGTATCTCGGCACAGACTCGAAGGGCCCATTTCCACGCTGTATCTCTAAACTAAAAAACAAAGAAAAGTTCCATATCTTTAATTCGTTGTCTAAAATAAAAACCAGCCGCTGATCGAACCAGCGCATCGTGCGTGAGGGCGGGTATGATGGGTAGGAGTGGCTCGCTGTCTGTATCGAGCTGTGTTTGTGGCGGACGGGGGTGGAGGTCAGGGTGTGAGTAATGACTCTCCTTCCCTTAGTGAAGAACGGATGGTTCTCAAGGACAAGAAGATCACAAGTGTGCTGAGTATCAGAGCCGTCTCTGCCGCTGACATCCACAGGAATTACAGCTGCTCGGCCCAAAACAGCAAAGGACTGAGCACTGCCCGGGTGTTTTTGGTGAAGAAAGGTATCCACACTTTATTTCAACCTGAGGGGACCCAGTCCTTCGACTCTCTTTAATCTCATTCTCTCTCCTAGGATACAGTGCAGTAGCAAGAGGTGCGAGTCCGGGTAGGGGGGTAAGATTAGGGCGGTGTGGCGTAGAAACTGTTTAAATTGGTAGATTCACTGCCTCACAGTGCCAGAGACCCGGGCTCAATACTTACATCGAGTGCTGTCTGTGTGGAGTTTGCATGTTCTCCCTGTGACCGCGGATGCTCCAGTTTCCTCCTATATATCTGCCTCCACCACCACCCCCTGGCAGCGCATTCCAGGCACCCACTACCCTCTGTGTAAAAAAAACTTGCCCCACGCATCCCCTTTAACCTTTGCCCCTCACACCTTAAGGCTATGTCCTCTAGTCCTTGACGTTTGCATCCTGGGGGAAAAAGATTGTGACTATCTACCCTCTCTATGCCTCTCCTAATTTTATATACTTCTATCAGCTCTCCCCACAACATCCGGCATTCCAGAGAAAGCAATCCAATTCTGTCCAACCTCTCCCTGTAGCTGAAACCCTCTAATCCAGGCATCATTCTGCACCCTTCCCATCCTTTCTGTAACGGGGTGACCAGAACAGCACGCAACACTCCAAATGTGGATCAAAAGCTATTCACTGTACCTCGGTACACATGACAATATACTAAACTAAACTTATAAAGTTGCATCATGGCTTCCTGAGTCTTTATACTCGATGCCCTGACAATGAAGGCAAGATTACCACATGTCTTCTTTACCACTCTATCTACTTGTGTTGCTACTTTCAGGGAGTTATGGGCTTGGCCCCCAAGATCCGTCCTATAAAACTGCATCGTAATATAATTATTTTATTGAGTATAGGTGTCAGGAAGTCATGATGCTTGGTATTCTTCTGACGATGTCCAGAGGTGGCGCAGCGGTAGAGTTGCTGCCTCACAGCGCCAGGGAACCCGGGTTCGATCCTGACAACGGGTGCTGTCTGTACGGAGTTCGCACGTTCTCCCTGTGACAGCGTGAGTTTTCTCCAGGCGCTCCGGTTTCCTCGCACACTCCAAAGGCATGCAGGTTTGTTGGTTAATTGGCTTCGGTAAATTGTCCCTAGTGTGTAGGATAGTGTTACTGTATGTGGTGATCGCTGGTCGGCGCGGACCCGGTAGGCTGAAGGCCCTGTTTGCGCGCTGTATCTCTAAAGTCCATCGTCTAAAGAAGCTGCCTGACACGTTGAGTTACTCCGGCACTTTGTGTGTGAGATTCTTTATAATGTTCAGTTTGTGTACCATGCGCATTGTGACTCGTTTCCTTGTCTCTCTGCCCCCAGCTTCTGGTTATGCCGTTGAGCTTGGCAGTGGGTTGGGAGTTACACTGCTCATAGTTCTCACGTCTGTCACCGTGTACTACGTATGGAGGTTTGAGATCATTCTCTTCTACCGGCTTCACTTTGGGTCGGATGAGACCCTCGGAGGTGAGTTACCCATTTCCACGAGCAATCGTCCGGGTGTCGGCTTCGAACTGCCCCCCCCCCTCACCCTTCAGATTCCACCCCTTGTCTGGCTCCACCCCCTCCCTCTGGCAGCGTGTTCCAGCTCTCAACCACACTCAGTGTAAAACGCATATCCTTTCCCTCAAAAGCAAATGGGAGCAGCTCAGCTAAGCACAGATGATTCGGGCCGAAGGGCCAGATTCCATGCTGCACAACTCTCTGAATCTCAAGGTTGCAGAGGCAGATGGAAATAAGGAGAGGAGTAATGGGACTGGTCTTCTGGGAGCTAGCATGGACCCAATGGGCTGAATGGCCTGTGTCATCGTAAGTTATGAATGTTGAAGGAAGCTCTGCTGCATTACATGCGATGCTGGAAGATCTAACTTCCTTCCTGATTCCTCCAGCAATCATTTCATAATGCATATTCCCCAGTTTGCAATCTCTAACATTATTTGACTGCAACGTAAAACTCAAAGACACCGTGCCCAACATAAAATCAATAAACCGCACAAAGCAAAAGTGGTAATTATGCATAACCTGCTTTGGGCCAGTTAAACTTCAAACATCACTTTAAACATTGAACGAGCTGTAAAACAGACAAGAAATGATATGCTCTCAACAAGGGCAGTGAAGTTGTCACTTGTTCTGCAATATTCCTTGGGCAATAAAATTCTAATCAATTTGCAATTAATTTATCAAGGAATGAGTGAAGGAGGCCCTGTGGTTCACTGCATGTTTGTACTGGGTAATGTCCAGGTGTGTGTCTGACACAGATGCATCTGCATACAATTTACCAGCGGGAGAAGCCGAGACTGGTTTATCAGAACAGCAGCTTCCACCAAAAGTCACTGCAACAATGTGTGTCTTCTTGTGTAAACCAGCATATGCAGTTTCTTGCTTCTACACATTTTTTTTCTCAACACGCTGACTGGTGAAGGCCAATGTGTGGAAAGGAACTGCAGATGCTAGTTTACATCGGAGATAGACACAAAATACTGGAGTAACTCAGCAGGATTGGTATGGTAGCATCTCTAGGGAGAAGGAATGGGTGACGTTTCGGATCGAGACTCTTGTAACGTCATCTATTCTTTTTCTAAGGCAGCCTGACCTTATGTTACTTCAGCTTTTTGTGTCTCTATTTGTACCACAAGCCCACTTGACCGCCCCTCTCTACCTGTGTCGCCACTCTGAAGGATATTGAGCAGTAGAACATTGTGTGTCTTTCCACAGATGGGAAGGAGTACGATGCCTATGTGTCGTACGCGAGGACTGCCGAAGAGGAAGAGTTTGTGCTGACGACGCTTCGATCCGTACTGGAGAATGAGTACGGATACAAAGTCTGTATCTTTGACCGGGACAGCTTACCTGGTGGAGGTAGGTGTGTACTCGTCACCCCACCCACCACTTCATCTCCCTCCCTCCGTGACCCCCCCCCCCTGTCAGAAGACGTCCAGCTCGTTAGTCACAGTCAGTGAAGCACTTTGTTGGGTGTGACCACACTTTGTAACCTCTGCCTCTCTACTTCCAGGAGGTGGCTCTAGAAATTGTGGACGCAGTGGTGATCGTTTTTAGAGATAGATAGATAGGTAGGTAGGTAGGTAGGTAGTATTGGGGGTAGGGTACTGACATGGATAGAAAATTGGTTGGCAGACAGGAAACAAACAGTTCAGGATTAACGGGTCCCTTTCAGAATGGCAGGCAGTGACTAGTGGGGTACCGCAAAGCTCGGTGCTGGGACTGCAGCTATTTACAATATACATTAATGATTTAGATGAAGGGATTATAAGTAACATTAGCAAATTTGCAGATGGCACAAAGCTGGGTGGCAGTGTGAACTGTGAGGAGGATGCTATGAAGATGCAGGGTGACTTGGACAGGTTGGGTGAGTGGGCAGATGTATGGCAGATGCAGTTTAATGTGGATAAATGTGAGGCTATCCACTTTGGTGGCAAGAATAGGAAGGCAGATTATTATCTGAATGGTGTCAAGTTAGGAAAAGGGGAAGTACAATGAGATCTGGGTGTCCTTGTACATCAGTCACTGAAAGTAAACATGCAGGTACAGCAGGCAGTGAAGAAAGCTAATGGACTGTTGGCCTTCATAAGAAGAGGAGTTGAGTATAGGAGCAAAGAGGTCCTTCTGCAGTTATACAAGGCCCTGGTGTGACCACTCCTGGAGTATTGTGTGCAGTTTCGGTCTCCAAATTGCAGCGTAGGTTCATGAGGTTAATTCCCGGGATGGCTGGATTGTCTATGTTAAAAGAATGGAGCGACTGGGCTTGTATACACTGGAATTTAGACGGATGAGAGGGGATCTTATCGAAACATATAAGATTATTAAGGGATTGGATATGCAAGAGGCGGGAAACATGTTCCCGATGTTGGGGGAGTGCAGAACCAGGGGCCACAGTTTAAGAATAAGGGGTAGGCCATTTAGAACAGAGATGAGGAAAACAGTTTTCACTCAGAGTTGTGAATCTGGAATTTTCCGCCTCGGAAGGCAGTGGAGGACGATTCTCTGGATGCTTTCAAGAGAGAGTTAGATAGAGCTCTTAAAGATAGCGGAGTCAAGAGCTATGGGGAGAAGGCAGGAACGGGGTACCGACTGTGGATGATCAGCCATGATCACAGTGAATGGCTTGAAGGGCCGAATGGCCTACACCTATTGTCTATTTTCTATTACATCCTGTTTGCTGTTTCTTCCAACAGTCGTAGAGTCGTACAGCGTGGAAACAGGCCCTTCAGCCAACTTGGCCGTGCCGACCAACATGCCCCATCTACACGTCCCACCTGCCTGTGTTTGGCACATATCCCTCTAAACATATCCTCTCCATATACCCGTCCAAGTGTCTTTTAAATGTTGTGATAGTACTTGTCTCAACAACCTCTCCAGCAGCTCGTACCATACACAGACCACCCACTGTGTGAGAATAGTTGCCCCTCAAAATATAGGCGTAAGATGAGGGGGGAAGATTTAATTGGAACCTGAGGGGCAACTTTTTTACACAAAGGGTGGTGAGTGTATGGAAAGAGCTGCCAGTGGTGGTAGTTGAGGCAGGGACTATGCCAATATTTAAAAAACATTTGGACAGATCCATAGATAGGATAGGTTTAGAGGAATATGAACCAAATGTTGCCAGGTGGGACTAGTGTAGATGGGGCATGTTGGCCGGCATGGGCAAGTTGGGCTGAAGGGCCTGTTTCCATGCTCTATGACTCTGTGACTCCATGCTCTATGACAATGACCTACGTCCTTCATCACTTTCGGCGTGCTCTTTGGGAAGTACATCACACCCACAAATATGGCGCAATGGGTAGAGCTGCTCTCCCACAGTGCCAGAGAACCAAGTTCGATCCTGACCTCGGGTGCTGTTTGTGTGGAGTTTGCACATTCTCCCCATGGCGATCTGAGTTTTGTTTAGGTTAGTGTAGATTAGTTTATTGTCACGTGTACCGAGATACAGTGAAAAGCTTCTTTGTTGCGTGCTATCCAGCCCATGGAAAGACTATACATGATTACAATCGGGCTGTCCACAATTTACAGATACAGGATAAAGGGAATAACATTCAGTGCAAGGCGATGTCCGATTAAAGATCGTCCAAGGGACTCCAATGGGGTAGATGGTAGGATGGGACCTCTCACTGGTTGGTGATAGGATGGTTGAGTTGCAGCAACTCTACCACTGCGCCACTGTGCAACTGGTGCTACCCCCTGTGCCAATGTACTGCCCCTTTTACCACTGCCCAGCCCCTTGTGCCACTGTGCTGTCCCTTGTCCCTTGTGCTGCCCCATGTGCCACCCCCTGTACCACTGTGACACCCCGCATGTTGTCCGTCGATGCCCACTTCGTCCCCTGACGTGTCCACGTTTCGCCCCCAGTCATCACAGATGAGACGCTGTCGTGCATCTGGAAGAGCCGCCGGCTGGTGGTGGTGCTGAGCCCCAACTACATGGTCCACGGCACCCAGGCTCTGCTGGAGCTGAAGGTGGGCACGGAACGCATGGCGAGCAGCGGGCAATTCCGGGTCATCCTGGTGGAGTTGCGGCCGGTGAGGAAGGCCGGCCGAGTGGCCGAGCTCAAGCGGCTGAAGGCTGTAATGACCACCATCAAGTGGAAGGGTGAGAAGTCTCGGGATCTCAGGAGCCACTTCTGGAAGCAGCTCAGAGTCTCGCTGCCCACCAGAGGGCAAGGCCAGATGACCAGGCCACCCAACACCAGGCTGGTCTATAGACAACTTGACTTAGACCGGCCCAGCCCTGAGGCTTCACACAATCGGTCAGATGCCAACAACCATGTCAGCACCCATGAAGAACCTGGCAACCTGGTGGTTACTCCTGTGGAGTCCAGGGTAGCTGAACCCCCAATACTCTGCTGAACATTAGCCCCATCTCTATCAGTCTGGAGAAGTGTCCCGATCGGAAACGTCGCCTCCCCGTGTTCTCCCGAGATGCTGCCTGAGCCGCTGAGTTTTCTTTAGTTTTAGTTCAGAGATGCAGCGTGGAAATAGGCCCTTCAGCCCACCGAGTCCATGCCGACCATCGATCAGCCGTTCACACTAGTTCCATGTTATCCCACTTTCTCATCCACTCCCTGCACACTGGGGGCAATTTACAGAGGGCCAATTAACCTACAAACCTGCACGTCTTTGGAATGTGGGAGGAAACCATCGCAGTCAGAGGGAGAACATGCAAACTCTGTACAGACAGCACCTGCAGTCAGGATCAAACCTGTGTCTCTGGCGCTATGAGGCAGCTACCACTGTGCCACTGTGATGCCCCATCACAAGCCAGCTTCATGCCCCACCCCTTCCCCCTCACCTCCTTCAGCCAGCTATCTGCTCCCTCTACACAGTCTGAAGAAGGGTCCCAAGCCGAGATGTCATTTGTCCATTTCTCTCCACGGATGTTGCCTGACCTGCTGTGTTCCTCCAGTCATTTGTGTTTTGCTTTTGAGTCTTTTTTGGATTCTGTGCATTTGAAGCACTGGCCACACAGGCCGAGTATGTGCAGGTTCCCCTCTGAATGTAACCCTGTGAACCCACCCCAAGACTGGTCGGACCATGGAACTGGATAGCGCCCGATGGTCCCGCAAGGCTCAACGAACCGCGGTACCGGGACGGACCCACTGGAGACGTCAAGCACGAGGGGCAAGGGCCGGTAGGAGTCTGAACCGGGGTAATGCCTCCAGCGCCAAGGTCAGCTGCAGGAGTTGGACAAAAAGATGGCCAGGCGAGGAGAAGGACGTTGGTTGGCAGGCCGATCTGGGTGAAGGCGACGGAGGAGGAGCCTGCAGGAGCCTCGGGCTTACCTGGTTCAGGACCGTTCCAGTAGACCGAGCGTGCGGGCCGACTGGACTTTGGAAACGGCGCCAAAACATGGCGGTGCCTGCATGTGTAAATATGCAAACAGAATTTAACTGTGCAATTGCTCATGTGACAATATTGTGTGGATATGCTGTAAATATTGTCCTTGACAAAATATTCAATATTACACCCACTGTGAAATATGGAGCACCAAGTCATTTGAGAGTGTGCAGTTTCAGTGAACCCTCATTTTTATAGACCTCTTTATAACGGATTGGGGTTACAGCAGACCTTGACTTCCAGGCTGGGCTGCCGAAGCCATCCCTGGCCCATTCGTTTCAAGTCTGAGGAGGGGTCCTAACCTGAAACGTCACCTATCCATGTTCTCCAGAGATGCTGCCTGACCTGCTGAGTTACGCCAGCACTTTGTTTTTGCTCTAAAGGCTGATTGGCCTGTTGCTGCTTTTTACGTTAAGGTTTAACAGGGAACAGTGCAGCGCAGGAACAGGCCCTTCGGCCCACAATGTCCGGGCAGAACATGATGCCAAGTTAAACTAATCTCCTCTGCCTGCACGTGATCCATATCACTCCATTCCCTGCATATCCATGTGCCTATCAAAAGCCCTCCTTATCGCCACTATCATATCTACCTCCACCACCTCACGTTCCAGGAACTCACCACCCTTGTGGAAAGAAACTGCAAGAGTCGAGAGTGTTTTTTATTGTCACATGTACCGAAACAGAACAATGAAATCCTTGCTTGCAGCTGCACAACAGATTTGTAAACACATTCCACAATGAATGGACATTGTGGGCCGAGGGGCCAGTTCCTGTGTTGTGTTGTTCTATGTTCTTATGGAAGGAGGGAAATAACTTGCCCCGCACATCTCCTTTAAACTTTGCTCCTCTCACCTTAAAGCTATGCCCTTGAATCTTTGACATTTACGTCCTGGAGGAAAAAAGGTTCTGCCTCTCATAACTTTATATACTTCTGTCAGGTGTCCCCTCAACCTCCAGTGCTCCAGAGAAAAGAATCCAAGTCTGTCCACCAGTTTGACAATAGACAATAGACAATAGGTGCAGGAGTAGGTCATTCGGCCCTTCGAGCCAGCGCCGCCATTCAATGTGATCATGGCTGATCATCCCCAATCAGTACCCCGTTCCTGCCTTCTCCCCATATCCACTGACTCTACTAACTTTAAGAGCCCTATCTTGTTCTCTCTTGAAAGTACCCAGAGAACCAGCCTGAGGCAGAGAATTCCACAGACTCACAACTCTTTGAAGAAGGATCCCGACCTGAAACGTCACCTATCCATGTTCTCCAGAGATGCTGCCCGACCTGCTGAGACCCGGGTTTGATCCTGACTAGGGGTGCTGTCTGTACAGTTTGTACGGTTTCCCTGTGACTACATGGGGTTTCTCTGGATGCCGCAGTTTCCTCCCACACTCAAAAGATTTGCAGGTTTGCCTGAAGAAGAGTTCCGACACAAAGCGTCACCTTTTCTTTTTCTCAAAGGAAAAAACCTGACCCACTGAGTTACTCCAGCATTTTGTATCTATCTTTGGTATAATCTGCAGTTCCTTACCACACAGTTTTGTAGGTTAATTGGCTTGTGTAAATTGTTAATATGTCCCTAGTCTGTAGGATAGTGATAGTTTATGGGATGACCGCAGGTCGGCATGGACACAGTGGGCCGAAGGGCCTATTTCATCACAGCATCTCTAAAGTCTAATGTCTAGGTTGTAATCTATGCCTACATGGATTCATGTCACCTTGTGGCCAATGGACCATGCCTGACATCTGGTGGTCACATCGGTAATTGCACCTGAGCTATTCCCATGTTAACACTACAGACGGCTGATGTTGGTGTCTAGACAGAGAAGCTTCACACTGCCATCTTTAACACTCTTCCCAAAATGTTCACTGGCATGGACTGTCCCATGCCTTGCAGCATGCCATGCTCTTAATATCATATGAGCACAACAGAATGGGTCATTCGATCCTTCAAAAATACCATAATATTGACTCTGGTTATAATCTGATCTCTGCCTCCCCACCCATCGTCTGCCACCTTTAACCCCCTTGCTTCTCGAAAATGCCTTCAAAATATTCAAAGAAAGGGTGGCAAGGCAGCAGAGAAGATTTACGAGGATGTTGCAAGGACTTGATGGCCTGAGCGGGAGAGGTTGAGCAGCCTAGGACTCTATTCCTTGGAGCGCAGGAGGATGAGGGGTGATCTTATAGAAGTGTACAAAATTGTGAGAAAAATAGATCCCGTAGATGGACAGAGTCTCTTGCCAAGATTAGGGGAATCGAGAAGCAGAGGACAGAGGTTTAAGATGAAGGAGAAAAAGTTTAATAAGAACCTGAGGAGTAACTTTTTCACACAAAGGGTGGTGGGTGTATGGAACGAGCTGTCGGAAGAGGGAGTTAAGGCGGATACTATTGCAAAATTTAAGAAACATTTGGACAGGTACGTGGATAGGATAGATTTAGAGGGTTATGGGCCAAATGCAGCCAGGTGGGACTAGTGTAGATGGGACATGTTGGGCGGTGTGGGCAAGTTGGGCCAAAGGGCTTGTTTCCACACTGTATGACTCTGCTTCCACCTTTCTGGGAATGAGAATTGAAAACTTCTTGGATAGGAAAGGTTTAGAGAGATATGGGCCAAGCACGGGCAAATGGGACGGGCATGTGGAGCATCTTGGTCGGCATGGATGGGTTGGGCTGAAGGACCTGTTTCCGTGCGATATGACTGTATCTCTATAATGAAAAATAGATGCCCCTCTCTCTTATATGGATGTCTTGCACTTCATTGCAACAGACGGCTATGGAGGCCAAGTCATTGAGTATTTTTAAGGAGGAGATTGACAGGTTCTTGATTCAGAAGGGTGTCAAAGGTTATGCCAAGAAGGCAGAAGAATGGGGTTGAGAGGAAAAGATAGATTAGTCGTGATTGAATGGCGGAGCAAACTGGATGGGCCAAATGGCCGAATTCTGCTCCTATGTCTTATGGCCTTATAGACCCCCTGGTTCAAGGTTCTCCATAGGACTTCAGACTTTCAGAGATATAGCGCTGAAACACGCCCTTCAACCCACCAAGTCCATGCCAATCATGCAGCCAGAGGGTGGTGAATCTGTGGAATTCTTTGCCACAGAAGGCTGTGGAGGTCAAGTCAGTGGATATTTTTAAGGCAGAGATAGAAGTGATTAGTACAGGTCTCCGCGGTTATGGTGAGAAGGCAGGAGAATGGGGTTAGGAGGGAGAGATAGATCAGCCATGATAGAATGGCAGAGTAGACTTGATGGGCCGAATGGCCTAATTCTACTCCCATTTCTTATGGCCTTATGACATTATAACCGTCGATCACCCGTACACTAGCACTAACCTACACACTAGGGACAATTTACAATTTTACAGAAGCCAATTAACCTACAAACCTGCACGTCTTTAGGATGTGGAAGGAAACCGGAGCACCCAGAGAAAATCACAGGGAGAACACGTGCAAACTTCATACAGACAGCACCCATAGTCAGTCTGGGGAGAGTGCAACTGAACAGGTGATTTCTGACTGCAAGAACAATTTCTTCCCAGCTCAGGCAACTGAACTGGTCTCGCTCCAACTAAACAGTGGTCCTGACCTCCCATCTACCTCATTGGATACCCTCGAACTATCTTTAATCAGACTTAATTGGACTTTATATCTTGCACTGTATATTATACCCTTTATTCTGTGTCTGTAGACTGTGGATGGCTTAATTGTAATCATGCTTATTCTTTTTGATGACTGGATAGCAGGCAACAAAAAAGCTTTTCACTGTACCTCGGTACACGTGACAATAATAAACTAAATTAAACTAAACTAAGCAACTGTACAAAATATATACAAGGTGCTGGAATAACATCGTGGATTAGGCAGCATCTCTGGTGAAAAAGGACTGCTGATGTTTCGGGTTGGGACCCTTCTTCAACTGAAAGTTGGCATCACCTTTCCATGTTCTCCAGAGATGCCGCCTGACCCGTTGAGTTACTCCAGCACTTTGTGTCTATCTTTGTTATAAACCAGCTTTCGGTAGTTCTTCGTTTCTACATTCTAAGTCCTGGAGGTTTGACAATGCAAAGGCCCATTTGGTATTTGAAAAGATACAATTTACTGTAGGAACACATCCGCCTTTGTGCAATACCGAGTAGCCAGAGTCTCGGCTCCATCTGATGCAGTCACTCAGTGTCATCGGTCTTCTGGTCTTCAAGGTTCTCCACCTTTGACTCGTGCCACTTAATGTTCTCCTGCAGACGTTGGATCTCCTTCTGCTGAGCTGCGATCTCCTCCTCGTGGTGAGTCTTCATTGTGTCGATCAACTCCTTTTCCTTTTTCTTGAAGTACATTTCTTCCAGAGCCTCCTCCCGTTTGGAGAAGGCGCCCCCTCCCCGCCGGATTGCCCCGTTGGACATCTTCCTTGCCCCTGCTCCCGGCAGCTGGAGGTGGCCGACCATGAGGTATCTCCAGGCCTTGTTGGGAAGGATGCTCCTCAGAAGGCAGCCCGAACCCATGGACATTTTGGCGCGATTGAGCGGATCTTAGACCGTCACCATGGTGAACTGGGTGTGATTGTGATGTCGGAGGTCATTCAATTGGCATTTGGGGGTGGAGGGGGGTTGTTGCCATGGTATTGGTCACATAACCTCAAACAAGATCCAAACCTGTAACAGGCCTTCCCCTTTACACACCCATTCCTCCCACTATCCTGCCCCCCCCCCCCCCATCCCCTCCACCCCCTACCACCCGCATCCCCTTCTCTGGCCTCACAATTCATGTCTCTCCTTATCTCACAAACTATTTTCCTCCTTTTTATCTCTGGCCTTTGTCCACCCTTCTGATAATCAACCCCCCCCCCCCCCCCACCCACTCAACTGTATCCACCTATCATCACCAGGTTTTATTCCACTCTCATTCCTCTTTATTCCGAAGAAGGATCCTGAGTCAAAACATCGCCCATCCATGTTCTTCAGAGATGCTGCCTGAACCATTGCATGCAGCACAGTGATCTTTTTGCTCAAGAATCAATGCAACATTCCCGGCACCAATAACAAGGGACTGCTGCCCTGTCTAATCTGGTTTACTTTAGAGATACTACATGGAAATAGGCCCTTTGACCCACCAAGCCCACGCCAACCAATGATCGCCTATACCTTAGTTATATCCTACACATGAGGGACAATTTACAGAAGCCAATTAGCCTACAAACTTGTGTAAGAAGGAACTACAGATGCTGGTTTACACCTGCACCTGTAGTAATAGATGACTTTTCAGGTTGAGATCCTTTTTCAGACTCACAGGAACGGGCAGAAACACTGGGGTTTTTAGCAATGAAGTCTGAAGAAGGGTTTAGACCCGAAACGTTGCCAATTTCCTTTGCTCCATAGATGCTGCCTCACCCGCTGAGTTTCTCCAGCATTTTTGTCTACTTGAGGTTTTTGGCAATCTGCTCTCCACAGCCTCAAACCTGAGTCTGACAGAGGGTCCCGGCCCGAAACGTCATCTGTTCCTTTTCTCCAGAGATGCTGTCATACCCACTGAGTTACACCAGCATTTTGTGTCTAATCTCCAGACTTGCACATCTTTGGAGTGTGGGAGGAAACCCGAGCTCCCGGAGAAAACCCACGCGGTCACATGGAGAATGTACAAACTCCGTACAGAAAGCACCTTTGGTCAAGATCAAACCTGGGTCACAAGGCAGCCACTCGACTGCCATGCCACTGTTCCGCCCCTGTCATAGGTGTTGTTGTTTAGAAGTTTCTTCCTAGCTGTTATCAGGCAACTGAACCATCCTCTTACCTGTATGCATGCTGTATCAAACTGTACATCTCTTCCCCCTTCTGTCGTGGGGTAGACTGAGACTGACTCCCCTTCTCCCCCGCTCCTCCCCAATCTTTGCACATCTCCCAAGCCTTTCTACTTGGTAATTTACAGACTTTACTTTCATTTTCATGTATTCTGTGTTTTTATGACTGTTAGCAGATCCCTCCTGGAATGAATACAGTTCTATCGTATCATCGTATCTCGAAACTAAAATAGTTTGGATCAAGATTTAGACTAGTCTTCGATTATGTTGGTTGCTTTTCCGAGGCAGTGTGAAGTGTAGATGGAGTAATTGGAGGGGAGTCTGGTCTGTGTGATGGACTGGGCTACATCCAGTGCTCTGCAATTTCTTGGGCAGAGTTGTTTCAAAACCAGGCTGTGATGCAACTGCCAGCATGCTCTCTAAGGTGTTCAATTAGATGCGCAGTCATCCCCCTGCCCCTGTCATATTAGCTGCACTTCAGCCTTGTAGTGCCAGACAGCGCAGAAACAAGCAATTCGGCCCAACCTCTCCATGCCAACCAACATGCCCATCTAATCTAGTCCCATTTGCCCACATTTGGCCCAATTCCCTTTAAACCTTTTCAATCCATGTACCTATCCAAGTGTCTTTTAAATGTTATAGTATATGCCTCAACTACAGTACTTCCTCTGGCAGCTCGTTCCATATGCCCACCACTCTCTGTGTGAAAACTTGCCTCTCAGGATCCTATTAAATCTTTCCCCTCTCACCTTAAACCTGTGTCCTCTGGTTCTGGATTCCTCAGCTCGGAGAGAGAAAAAAACTGTGTGCATTCACCCTATCGATCCCTTGTCAAGCTGCGATGAACAACTCATTATAAGTGTAGCAAGCACCTTCTAACAATGGGGCTTTTATCCAGCTTCATTGCAAACCTGCTGAGTCAAAGTGAAAGCGTGTAGATGTTAGCGCTGCACAGGATGTAATCATTGCCTTGATCTCAACACTATCACACGGTCACACAGTACAGAATAGACCCTTCAACCCACCTTACCCACGCCGACCAACATGCCCATCTACACTAGTCCCACCCGCCTACGTTTGGCCCATAACTATCTAAACCAGAGGTGGGGAACCTGCGGCCTTAAGGCAGCATGTGGCCTCCTAGGCCATTAAGTGCGGCCTTTTGAATTAATCCAAATTTTGTAGAACAAATCCTTTTATTTTTATTAATATGTTTTTGTTTGTTTTTTATTATTTTAATTTTAATCTTAAAATGAACGTATTTAAAATACCAGAGTAAAAGAAGATTCAACTAAATAATCCTATATCTAATTGAAGTTTCTTGGATGCGGCCTTATTAGATTACAGCTAAATTAATGCAGCCTTCCAACATGAAAAGGTTCCCCACCCCTGATCTAAACCTTTCCGATCCATGTACCTGTCCAAATGTCTGTGAAACTTTGTGATTCTACCTGCCTCAACTACCTCCTCCGAGAGCTTGTTCCATATACCCTTTGTGTAAAAAAAAAAAGCTGTCCCTCGAGTTCTTTCCCTCCCTCATCTTAAATCTAAACCCTCTGGTTCATGATTCCCCAATTCCAGGTGAAAGACTGTGTACTTACTCTATCTGTTCCCCTTGTGATCTCTGTACACATCGCCTCCTCATTCACCTGCACTCCAAGGAATAAAGTCCTAGACTGCCCAACCTCTACTTATAGCTCAGGCCCTTGAGTCCAGGCAACATCCTCACAAAACACCCGCTGCCTCAAGGGGGTTGTATTACTACACTATTCATGCACCATTACAGGAAGGATGTTTACGAAGGAACTGCAGATGCTGGAAAATTGAAGGTAGACAAGCGGCAGCATCTATGGAGCGAAGGAAATAGGCAACGTTTCGGGCCAAAACAGGGTTTTGGGTCTGAAGAAGGGTTTCGGCCCGAAACGTTGCTTATTTCCTTCGCTCCATAGATGCTGCCTCACCCGCTGAGTTTCTCCAGCACTTTTGTCCACAGGAAGGATGTGGCGGCTTTGGAAAGAAGTTTACCAGAATGATGCCTGGGTTGGAGGGTATTAGCTACAGGGAGAGGTTAGACGGACTTGGATTCTTTTCACTGGAACTCTAGAAGTTGAGAGGGCACCTAATAGAAGTATATAAAATGATGTGCAGCAAAGATAGGGTAGACAGTCGGATCCTTTTTCCAGCATGGAAAAATCAAATACTAGAGGGCATTGTTTTAAGGTGAGAGGGGCAACATTTAAAGGACATATGTAGGGCAAGTTCTTTACTGAGGGTGGTGGTTGCTGGCTTGTGCTGCCGGGGGTGGTGGTGAAGGCTAATCCCGACCCGAAACGTCACCTGGTCCTTATGCTTCAGGGATGCTCCCTGACCCGCTGAGTTACTCCAGCACTCTGTGTCTATCTTCAGCTGAAATGACAGGTTGGAGCTAGGCAGCGATTGTAGTAATGACATGTTGGGATGACGGGGGAACCGCACCTGTTTCAGAGATGACAATTAATCGCTGCAAAGTGTGCTGGGCGTGCTGGCGGGCACACGACTGGTAATTCCATCCTCACGGGGGGGTCCAGCGCAGTGGCACGGTGTATCACTGATCCACAGCTTAGACCTGAGCAGCAGTAGAGCTGCTGCCTCACAGCGCCAGTGACCCGGCATTCCATCCTGACTATGGGTGCTGACTGCACAGCATTTGTACGTTCTACCTGGAACTCCGTGAATTTCTTCCGGTTTCCTCCCACATTCCAAAGGCGTGCAGGTTTGTAGGTTAATCGGCATCGATAAATTGTCCCCTAGTGTGTGGCATAGAACTCGTGCATGGGTGATCCCTAGTCGGCGCTGACTCGGCGGTTTCAACGCTGCATCTCTAATATTAATACTTAAAAAAATTATACCTCTCCGTCCGACAATACCTAAGTATCAGAACACCCATCCCTGTTCTCAAATTGTGACATGCCTTCATCAGTCGAGTATAAAACTGGACAAATCCTGGATGAAACTTGGGTTAGTATGAAGGTGTGTTCAGTTCTGGTCGCCCCTTTACACGAAGGATGTGGAGGCTTTGGATTCAGATTCAGATTCAGATTCAATTTTAATTGTCATTGTCAGTGTACAGTACAGAGACAACGAAATGCATTGGAGAGGGTGCGGAAGAGGTTTTCCAGAATGCTGCCTAGATTAGAGGGTATTAACTGTAAGAAGTGGGTGGCACAGAGACACGGGTTCAATCCAAGCAGTTCTACCAGCTGCACTACTGCGAACTAATGTGAACGGGTGAACGATGGTCGGCTTGGACTCGGAGAGCCGATCCATGCTGCATCTATGAAAAAACTGCATCTTTTTAAAAAATGAAAAAAATAAATTCTATTGATGGAATTTAAATTCCACGGTCTCAGTGATATATTTCATAACTCTAGATTCTTGTCTTAGAAGAAAACCCTGGTCTTAACTCCCTTGCACCCCCCTCCCCATAAGGACACACAGGAGCCGGCATAGAGTGGCACAGTTGTGGAGTTCCTGCCTTCGCGCCAGAGACCTGGGTTTGATCCTGACCTTGGGTGAACCACATGTCGTCTTTCCCACTCTTTCTTCACCACTACTTGTGTTGCTACTTTCAGGGAGTTATGGAGTTCGCCCCCGAAATCCAAGCCCTATAAAGCTGCATTGTATTATAATTATTGTATTGAGTATAAGAGTGAGGAAGTCGTGATGCTTGGCGTGTTGTCCATAGTTGTAGGACAGCAGGATGGTGCAGCGCCTCACAGCTGCTGCCTCACAGCGCCAGAGAACCAGGTTCAATCCTGACTACGGGGGCTGCCTGTACGGAGTTTGTACATTCTCCCAGTGACTGACCTTGTGGGTTTTAACCAGGTGGCTCCAGTTTCCTCCCACACTCCAAAGACATGCAGGTTTGTAGGTTAATTGGCTTCATGTAAATTGTAAGATTGTAAATTGTCCCTCGTGTGTAGGATAGTACGATAGTGCTGGTGTAGAGGGTGACCGATGGACGGCGTGGACTCGGTGGGCCGAAGGGCCTGTTTCCATGCTGTTTCTCTAAAGTATAAAAGTCTAAAGATGACATAACCGGCAGTGTTGTTCTGCCAATCAGCGAGGTGCAGACTGATTGTGACCTGACACTGTTCCTTCGCTTTGTGTCCCTTCATTCCTTTGGTCGATGATGTGTATCAATCTCAGACTCTAAATTAACAATTGGCACCAGCCATCAATTGCAACACGCTCTTCATGTCCCCCCTCAGTTCACTAATTACATAGAGACACACAGACTGCTTGAGGCTGATAATTATGTTACCTGAGGCAACCTGAAAGTGGAGAAAAGTGGGAGTTTTTTTTAAGCTGAACATTGAGGTACCAATGGAAACACTCATAGTGTTAAAGGACACGTGCGGCAGTTGTGTTTGGTCTGCTGGATCTCCCAGTTTAGACTTTAGACTTGAGCTGAGTTTATTTATTGTCACGTGCAACGAGGTACAGTGAAAAGATGTTGTTGCACACTAACCAGTCAGTAGAAAGACTATACATGCTCACAATCAAGCCGTCCACAGTGTACAGATACAGGATAAAGGGAATAATGTAAATAATGTTTAGGGTGCAAAATAAAGCCCAGTAAAGTCCAATTAAAGATAGTCCGAGGGTCACCAATGAGGTAAATAGTAGCTCAGGACTGCTCTCTGGTAGTTGGTAGGATGGTTCAGTTGCCTGACACCAGCTGGAAAGAAACTGTCCCTGAAATTGGATAGAATTGTGGACACACCCAGACCATCACACAAAGCAACCTCCCTTCCATTGGCTCCATCTACACTTCATGCTGACTCGGCAAGGCCACCAGCATAATCAAGGACCAGTCTCACCCCCAGTCATTCTCGCTTCTCCCCTCTCCCGACAGGCACGAGGTGCAGAAGTGTGAAAATGCACAACTCCAGATTCAGTTTCTTCCAAGCTGTCATCGGGCTACTGAAGCGTCCTCTCACCAACTAGAGAGCAGTCCTGAGCTCCCATCGACCTCATTGGTGACCATTGGGCTATCTTTAATCGGACTTTACTGGACTGGCTTTATCTTGCACTCAACATTATGCCCTTTATCCTGTATCTCTACACTGTGGACAGCTTGATTGTAATCATGGATAGTCTTTCCAGTGACTGGATAGCACGCAATGAAAAGCTTTTCATTGTGCCTCACTACACTTGGCAATAAGTTAAACTAATGACTAATAATACTTTTCCTACATGAAAGGTGCTACGTAGATGCGAGCTGTTGTTGGAGCGCATCAGCATGACACATGAAGTCATACAACACGGAAACAAACCCTTCATCCTAACTCACCCACACTGATCACGATGCCATATAAGCTTCAAGAAAGAACTGCAGATGCTGGAAAAATCGAAGGTAGACAAAAATGCTGGAGAAACTCAGCGGGTGAGGCAGCATCGATGGAGAGAAGGAATGGGCGACGTTGGGCACCAATTGGTACAGTGAAAGTTGAGTTCCATCACAGTGGAATCAACATTCCTCACTGTGATGAAAGGCAATAAAGTTCAGTCAAACTTCCTCCTTTTGTTCTCCCGTGGTCGAGGCTTTGAACCCTCGCCGCTACGGATGGCCCGATGTACAGGCCCTGTCGCCGGGATGATAGAAACTCCGACATCGGGATGGATGGAAGCACATTCTGCGGCTTGGAGTTCCCGACTCGGCCACTTCTTACCTGAGACTGCGGCTTCCGAAGTCCACAGGCCCCGCTGGAGGGAGCTACAACACTGCCGATCCTCGGCAATAGATCCCAGGCTCAGTAAACCTGTGACTCTACTTTATCTTGCTGCTTGATGTTCCTCAAGCTAACGAGACTAAGGTTACAGGCGGCGGCTCAGTGGCACAGCGGCAAAGTTGCTGCCATACAGCGCCAGAGACCCAGGTTTGATCCTGCCTATGGGTGCTTTCTATGTGGAGTTTGTACATTCTCCAAGTAACCGCATGGGTTTCTTCTGAGTGTTCCAGTTTCCTCCCACATTCTTAAGATGTGCAAGTATGTAGATTAATTGGCTCCTGTTCATTGTCCTCAGTGTGTAAGTGCTAGTGTATGGGTGATTTCTGGTCGGTGCAGGCTTGATGGGCCGAATGGCCTGTTCCAATGCTGCATCTCCACAGTCTGAAGTAAAGTAATTTGGCATGGGTGAGAATAGATTTCCCTAGACTGAGGTAAGAAGAACTACAAAGGAGCATTTTGCTCTCACTTCCTCTCGGCCAGTTTACAGAGACAGTTTTGGCGGCACAGTGGTGCAGCGGTAGAGTTGCTGCCTCACAGCGCCAGAGACCCCGGCCTCCATTCTGACCTCCGGTGTCGTCTGTACAGAGTTTCCACATTTTCCCCATGACCGCGTGGCTTTCCTCGGGTGCTCCGGTTTCCTACCACTCTCCAAAGACATGCGGGTTTGAAGGTTAATTGGCCCTCTGTAAAAGAACAATGCTTGCGGTAATTTTCGAACCGTGAGCTAATCGAAAGGCGCTGGGGTTCAGAGGAAGCTGGGTTTCTTTGTACGTCAGTTACTGAATGCTGACCTACAGGTAGAGCAAAGAATTAGGAAATGTAAGAGTCACAAAGTCAAGGGAGTCAAGAGTGTTTTATTGTCATATGTCCTGACTCTTGTCAGCAGCGGCCTCTGCAGTCCGTCTGTCTTTTTATTGTTTTCTGTCTTGTTTCTATGTAGTTTTTATTGGTTTTTTTTTGTCGGGGTATGTGTGTGGGGGGTTGGGGTGGGGTGGGGTGGGGGGGGGGAACTTTAAGGTCTTTCCCCTGCACGGGAGACCCGACCTTTTCTTTGTCGGGTCTCCGTTGTCGTTGGGGCTGCAACGTGGAGCGGCCTCCAACAGGAAGACCTGGGGCTCCAGTCGCGGAGCTGCGGATCTACTCACCATCACGGAGCTGGCCGAGTCCGGAGCGGGTGTAGCTGTGGTGGAGCGCTGCTGTGACCCGACACCCGGAGATTCGGAAGCTCCTACCGCAGGTCTGTGGACAGTAATACCGGGAGCCCGCGGGTCCCTGGTGGGAGACCGCTTTTCGGGGCTTCCGCAGCGGCGACTTCTCCCGCCCGAGTTGCGGGGTTGAAGATTACCTGGAGCGGGGCCTACATCACCGCCCCGCGCGGCTTGGAATGGCCGCGGGACTTTGTGAGCGCCCGCCGGGGCTCCAACACCAAGAGCCCGCCGGGGCTCCAACACCAAGACCCGGTGCGTGGCCTTGCATCACCCGGCGTGGCTTTAATGGCTGCGGGACATTTAACATCGCCCGCCGGGGGCTTTGACTCTGTCTTTGACTCTGACATGGGGAGGAGAGGGGAGTGCAGGGGAGAGATATGTTTTTTTTTGCCTTCCTTCACAGCGAGGAGAAGATGCGCTGTGAAGGATGTTTGTGTAAATTGTGTTGGGTCTCGGGTCTTTTTTGTTTTGTATGTATGGCTGCAGAAACGGCATTTCGTTTGGACCTCAACGGGGTCCAAATGACAAATAAATGTATTGTATTGTATTGTATTGTATTGTATTGTATTGTATTGTATTGCAACGGAACAATGAAAATCTTACTTGCAGCAGCAAAGCAGATATGTAAACATTTGGCCACAATTGGAGTATTGCTTGCAGTTCTGGTCACCCCGTTACAAGTAGGATTTGGAGGTTTTGGAATAGGTGCAGAGGAGGTATACAAGAATGATTGGAGGGTATAGGTTCAGGGAGAGGTTGGACAGAATTGGATTGGTTCCCCTGGAATGCCGGAAGACCTGATGGAAATAGGTAAAATTATAGGAGGTATAGATAGGCTCGACAGTCACAATCTTTTCCCAGGGTGGAAAAATCAAATACTACAGGAAATAGCTTTAGGGTACTTTAAGGGGTGAAAGTTTATTGGAGATGGGCTTTTCCATAAAGTATTAATGTGTTGTCACACAACACCAAAGATTCGGATTCGATCCTGACCTTGGGTGCTGCCTGTGTGGAGTTTGCACATTCTCCCGGTGACCAAATCCAAAAGATGTGCGGGTGAATTATCCCTCTGTAAAATTGCCCCTAACGCGTAGGAAATGGATGCCACAGTGGTATAACACAGAACTAGTGTGAACGAGATATCGCTGGTCGGCGTGTGCTGAAGGGCCTGTTTCCACGCTGTATCTCTAAAATTAAGGAAAATAAAATGTAATGTGCAGGGCAAGAATTTTACACAGAGGGTGCCTGGAACATGCTGCCAGGGGTGGTGGTGAAGGCAGATACGATAATGGCATTTTAAAGGTTTTTGGCCTCTGCACATGGATATGCATGTAATGGAATGACATGGATCATATGCAGGCAGATAAGACTTGGTCTTGCCATCATGAGTAGGAAGTAACTGCCAATGCTAGTTTACACCAAAGATAGACACAAAACGGTGGAGTAAGTCAGCGGGTCAAGCAGCATCTTTGGAAAATGAAATAGGTGACGTTTCGGGTCAAGACCCTTCTTCAGACTTGACACGAAACGTCACCTATTCCTTTTCCACAGAGGTGCTGCCTGACCCGTTGAGTTACTTCAGCACTTTGTGCCTATCTTTGATCTTGGCAACATGTTTGGCACAAACATTGTGGGCTGAAGGGCCTGTTCCTGTGCTGTTCCATGGCATGAGTGCAAGGGTAAGACCAGGAAGCAGTGGATGGATGATGGATGGCACTTTCAACCCCGGGAATAGCTCGTGCTAACCCAGGCCTCTTTCCCTTTGTGTTCCTGGCTCTTTGAAGTGTGAATATTGTATGGGGGCTGGCAGGGGTCCAACTTGGCGTGTGTCTCGCATTGTTCATGGGGAATAAGAACATTCTGTGCGAGGTCAGACACACTCCTCTCTACATCCCCTCCATAAAAAACCCTGCTCACATACACATCACATATTTCTCCAAAGGGTAGAGCGACCTTATATTATCTCCCCCCATATGTTCACTCAGTCATATCGCTCTCCACTTCAATTACCTACAATAAAAGTCAACCTTTTCAACAGAATCCCATATTTTAAGAAGCAGGTAAACAACTTTGAGATAATTTATGTTTGCAATTGTGTTACAATCTCAGGTGCAGAATTTAAGGTCTGATGGAGTGAAGTGCGCTAATACCATTAGTTAGCTGGCGTGTGTGGGCTCGGAGCGGGGGTGGGGTGGGGTGGGAGGCAGAGAGTGCGGCGCACCAACACCATGCTGACACGGTGGGTCACACTCCCCTGTTGTCCCACTCCCCAAGGTCTGTCACCCACCGTGTCGGGACGATGACCCTCCCCACACTGTCTACCCTCAGTGTCCACACACACTCACACTCACACATACATACACACACTCACACACACACACACACACACATTCTCACACACACACACACACACACACACACACACATTCACACACACACACACACACACACACAGTCACACTCACACACACACACACACACACACACACACACACTCACACACACACACACACACACACACACACAGTCACACACACACACACACACACATTCACACACACACACACACACACACACACACACACACACACACACACACACACACTCACACACTCACACACACACACACACACACACATTCACACACACACACACACACACACACACACACATTCACACACACACACACACACACACACACACACACACATTCACACACACACACACACACATTCACACACACACACACACTCACACTCACACACTCACACTCACACATTCACACACTCACACACATTCACACATACGCGCACACACACACACATTCACACATATGTGCACACACACACACACACTCACACTCACACTCACACACACATTCACACACTCACACTCACACACACATTCACACACACACACATTCACACATACGCGCACACACACACTCACACTTTCACACACTCACGCACACACACACACACACACACACACACACACACACACACACACACACTCAGACATACACACACACATATACGGATATCTGTCCCTTAACCTCCCCCCTCGACTCCATTCAAGGACCCACACAGTCTTTTCAGGTGAGGCAGAGGTTCACGCACCTCCTCCAACCTCATCTACTGTAGCCGCTGTTCCACGTGTCAACTTCTGTACATCGGAAAGACAAAGCGCAGGCTCGGCGATTGTTTCACTGAACACCTCCGCTCAGTCTGCCTTAACCTACCTGATCTCCCGGTTGCTCAGCACTAACTCCCCCTCCCATTCTCAATCTGATCTTTCTGTCCTGGGCCTCCTCCATTGTCAGAGTGAGACCGAGCGCAAATTGGAGGAACAGCACCTCATATTTCGCTTGGGTAGCTTAAGGGGCTGTCCCACTGCGACTACCTAATCCGCGAGTTAAGGGCCTGTCCCACTTTCACGACCTAATTCACGACCTCTGCCAAGTTTGCCCTTGACTCATACTCGCAGCATAGTTGTCACAAGGTCGTAGGAGGTTGTAGAAGGTCGTAGGTAGGTCGCAGGTAGGTTGTGATGCTAGTCGTAGGTACTCGTGGCATTAAGTAGGTCGGGGCGTTTTTCTAGCCTGATGACAAATGTCCACGAGTAAAAAAGGTTGTGAATTAGGTCATGAAAGTGGGACAGGCCCTTTAAGAAGAGTGTCTTCGACCTTCAAGCTCGAGGGCACTCGCGTGGAAAACCTCGTGCTGGATCGACAGTCCGCGTTGAAACCGTGAGCTGGATCGACCGACCGCACAAACACACACACACACACACACACATCGCAAAGGCGGGGGCCAGGGAAAGCGGGAGAGCGCTGTCTGAAATTCACACCCGCGATGAAGAGAAAGGTAAACGACGGCTGCACAGTGTACGGTAAGTCCTTTAGAGAGCACGGGGGGGGGGGGGGGGAGAAGGGGAGAGAAGGGGAGAGAAGGGGGGAGAAAGGGGGGGAGAAGGAGTGGAGATACTTTTAAGAAGTATAATAAAGTTTAGCGGGCATTTTACCGACCGGTCGGTTTTCCTGGGTCCTGAAAACTCCAACGAACCAATCAAAATGCCTGGTCTGCGAAGGAGATTGCCTACGGCTGCCCTCGACTGCCTGTAACTACATAGCGACCCCACTCCACTGCACTGCGAGTTCAAAAGAACCATGCCGACCAAATTTTATTTGCGGAAAAATTTTTTCAACATGCTGAAAAATTTCCGCGACCTAGCTGAGGCCGCGAGTAGGCGGGAACTTCCCTCGAGCATGAAGGAGAGTTCCAGTAACCTCATAGGACCTCCTAGGACCTCGTGTCGACCGTGTTGCGAGTTTGAGTCAAGGGCAAACTCTTCTAAACTCACAGCAGTGGGACAGCCACTTTACACCCCAACGGTATGAACATTGACTTCTCTAATTTCAAGTAGCCCTTGCTTTCCCTCTCTCCATCCCCTCCCCCTTCTCAGATCTCCCACCAGTCTTACTGTCTCCGACTACATTCTATCTCTGTCCCGCCCACTCCCCTGACATCAGTCTGAAGAAGGGACTTGACCCTAAACATCCCCCATTCCATCTCTCCAGAGATGCTGCCTGTCCCGCTGAGTTACTCCAGCACTTTGTGTCTACGACACATATACAGCAATGCATACACAGCCAGACATATACAGTAAAACGCACACACACACACGCATATATACACAGACATACACACACACAGAAACACAAACATATATGCACAGACTTAAATGCATGCACATACGTATAATGCACACACACATACACACACACACAGACATATAGAGACATACGGCTCGACTCACCCGTTGCAGCGGCCCCTACAGTCTGTCTTTTTTTTATTTTTTGTCTAGTTAAATGTAGTGTTTGGTGTTTTTTAATACTAGTTTTAAATGTGTATATGTGGGGTGCGGGGGGGGCAGGGGGAAACTAGTTAAAATCTCTTCCCTGTCTGGGAGACCCGACCTTTTCCCTGTCGGGTCTCTGTTTGTTGTTGGGGCCTAGCACCGTGGAGCGGCCTCCAACCTGAACGACCTGGGGGCTCGGGAGACTGCGGAGTTGCGGACTACTCACCATCGTGGGGCTGGCCGGCCTCGGAGCGTGGGGAGCGGTGGTGACTCGCTGCTGCGACTCGACTCCTGGGGCTCGGAGGCTCCAGCAACGCAGCCGCAGGTCCGGTGGACTGGGACATCGGGAGCTCGCGGGTCCGGGGGGAGAGAGAGACCACTTCCCGGAGCTCCCGCAACGCGACCCTTCCAGCCCTTGTCGCGGGGTTGGAATGACCCGGACCGGGACCGTACATCACCTGGCGCGGCTTCATGGCTGTGGGACTCACCATCGCCTGTGGGGGTTCTAACCTTGTACTTTCAGACCGGGAGCGGGGCCGTAAATCGCCCCGCGCGGCCTAAAATGGCCGTGGGACTTAGCATCGCCCGCCTGGGGCTTGGACATCGGGAGAGACATGGAGAACAGGGGAGAGAAAAGACTTTGCCTTCCATCACAGTGGGTTCACTGTGATGGATGTTTGTGTGAATTTAATTGTGTGTATGTCTGTAGGACATTGTCTTTGTTTGTATGGCTGTGTAAACGAAATTTCGTTTGAGTCTCACTGAGGCTCAAATGACAATAAATTTGTATTGTATTGTATTGTATACACACACACAATCACACATACTCACACAGGCACACTTGGACATGGAGATACACATATATAGATAGAGACATATACACACATTCATACATATACGTGCAAACACACTCACATACATGCTCAGAGGCCTACACCCAGACTCCATGACTATATCCCTCCGTTCCCTGCAAGCCAAGTCAATGGATGGATTTAAGAGAGAGTTAGATAGAGCTCTAGGGACTAGTGGAGTCAAGGGATATGGGGAGAAGGCAGGCACGGGTTATTGATAGGGGACGATCAGCCATGACCACAATGAATGGCGGTGCTGGCTCGAAGGGCCGAATGACCATTTCACAGCGGGGCCTTGTTCCCTGTCGAATGAAAGGACAGGGTCAATGAAAGTCAGATATTTTAAAAGGTTCCTGCAGATGGAACCACTGGCGTTGAACCGTCTTGGAACACCAGAGAGAAGTTAGAGTCATTTTGCTCAAGGTTCCAGCGTTTGAAAACTCTACATAATTTCATAAGTCATAAGAGCAGAATTAGACCTTTCGGCCCAACGAGTCTACGCCACCATTCAATCATGGCTGATCTATCTTTCCCTTTCAACCCCATTCTCCTGCCTTCACCATATAACCTTTGACAAAACTTGTGTTTCCATTTTACTGTTTCACTGTGAATTCTCCTCAAGGTCTGGCTACTCTATCAGTCTGAAGAAGGGTCCCGACCTGTAACGTCACCTAAAAATACATTGGATAGGTATATGGACGGGAAAGGAATAGAGGGTTATGGTCTGAGTGCAGGTAGATGGGACTAGGGGAGAATAAGTGTTCGGCACGGACTAGAAGGGCCGAGATGGCCTGTTTCCGTGCTGTAATTGTTATATGGTTATATGGCCTCCTCCTGCACCTATTTTCTATGTTTCTATGTTTCCATGTGCCCATCCAAAAACCTCTTGAAGACAACCTCTGGCCTCGCTTGAGCCTTGCAGCTGAGGGTGTATTGTGCATGCGGTTGGACCATCAATGCATGGCCGGAGGACACCGGCGAACAATGAACAAATGCGGGGACTGGTGCACTATGCGGGGAATGCCACCGTTCTGCTCGAGCGCCGGCGAGACACTCCAGCTCTTGTTCCTTCAACCTTCCGGGACCTGGCGTCTTTCCAGCGTGACCCAAGACTCAGGAGTCTCTGGCATGAGTAAAGTACAGGCGGTACACCATATCTCCTCGCAACTTCACAGGCCCGAGCGTTGGGAACAGGTGTCTCCCCTTGGATACAAGTGCCAATTGCTTCGGGCTATTTTTGTAAACCATTTCACTGCGGGGCCCTGTTCCCTGTCGAATGAAAGGACAGGGTCAATGAAAGTCCACGCCAGACATTTTAAAAGGTTCCTGCAGATGGAACCACTGGCGTTGAATC